>NW_019103575.1:0-279741 GCF_001856785.1 Myzus persicae
TAGAGCTCTGCATGGTCCATATTTTTTTGGACCAGACCGGACTAGTTAATTTAATTAAGACCAAGACTGGACTGGACTATCATTAAAATAATTTAACTGGACCGAGACTAGACTGATTTATTTTAGACTGTTGAAAAAGACTAAGACCAGACCGTTTTATTTTTAAATTATTGAAAAAGACTGGGACCGGACCGTTTTATTTTTAAATTTTTAAAAAAGACTGAGACTGGACTGTTAAAAAAAAAAATATTTTTATCAGGACCAAAATTACATTAATTAAGTTTAAAAAAAATTTCACCGTAGAATCAAGATCGATTGGTGCGGACCGATTTTACTTTTACTTCTTAGAACAATACCGAGACTGGTTTAGATTGAAACATTTGATAAAGACTAATGCCGTTTTGCACAAAAAATGTAGAAATTTAATGGTTCAATAAAATGTCATGTTAAAGGGATCAGCTCACTATTAATTCCTAAAATGTTTAGTGACTGTTCATGAACCTCAATATGAGAATATTAACATTAATAAAGACATTATAATTCAAATAAAAACTATGTTTAGTTTTAACAAAAATAATATGAATTGAGGAAATTATCGGGTTACCTCATTTCTAAAAACGATATAATATATATTATTAATATAGTTGAAATTTGTTTTTAAGAATAATTACTTTAATTAATTAATTTAGTAGTATTTCATATAATTTTGTATGTGTATCTACGATCTACCTACAATTTATAATACACCTATATTTATAAAAAATACTGAATAACCGTACTAATACAGTTGGTAGGTACATTATATAATGTATTGTTATACATATGTACCTATAATATCGGAAAATAAGTACAACTTAATTTCTTTTAACCGTTTATTATAATAATCACAAAAAAAAATGTTTCATATTTCAAATTAAAATATATAACATTTATAATATGCTAGAAAAATTATGGATTTTACTGTGCCGCAACTAGTTACTATAAGATACGTTTTTTAGCTAAATTCTTTATATTTAAAATAAAATAAATGTAAAAATAATTAATATTAAAATAATTATTAGTTGATACATGATAGTTCAATTAAAAATAATAGTAAAATAAATTCATTTTTTATTTTTAAAATGGTTATTTAAGAACAAAATCGAATCTACACTTGTACCACTCAGACAACTTCTACGCTCTTCGATTAGTCTTCCAGCAACGCTAAAAGAGCGTTCACTGCTAGCACTACTAGCTGGAATAGCCAAAATTTGTCGTGCTAATATACTTAAATATGGAAAAATGTGATTTTGACGCTTCCAAAAATCTAACAAATTGTCGTCGATAACATCAAACTTTTCTTTTTTATAAGCTTCCAATTCTTTTTCATATTTACGCCTATTGTCTAAATCTTCATTATTTTCACCATCTTCCCATTCTGAAAATAGTGAGCTATTCGAAGTGTTTTTTTGTATGGTAACATTATGTTCCTGGTGTAGGTTTTCTGGAGTTATATTTTCTTTTAATTCAATTTCTAACAACTTTATTCCTATATTTTGAAATATACGTGATTTATCTGGTTCTGAAAACATTTTTAGACATTTAAATTTTGGCGATAAAAAAATGGCAATTTCGTGTTCTTCGGCCAACTTAAATTTAGATTCCATGAACTCTAAACCTCGTTTTCCTAATTTTTGCATTATTGAGTTGGGTGTAAGTTCTTCATTTGCATCAAATATGTCCTCTTGAAGTTCAGCATATGTTTTTAAATGTTTTTTCAATAACAGTTGGTATAAAACAACCTTTTGAATAGTCGGATACTTATCACCCTCTAATTCATCAGATGCTTTTTTAAACGGTTCCAAAAAAATTGTAATTTTTTCCAGTAATTCTGTATTAATATTTTGTATACGATTGAAATGTTCTCCATATAATTTAATTATTTCTGGAAGTGCTCTTTTCACTGATTGAAACATTAAAAGCCTTGTATTCCACCTCGTTTCAACTTCTTGTACAAGTCCTTGACTAAGTTCACTATTTTTACCCGAGCTTTTCATAAATTTTACCAAATGTTTACATTCGTTTAGTAATATCACTACTGGATTCAAAAGTTTATTACCGTCTTCTTCGTGATTCAAAAATTTTGAATCAAACAGATTTCTTAATACAGTATTAATTAAATGAGCACAGCAGTTAAGTCTATTATTATTTCTGAGAGCTGTTAACATATTGGAACCTTGGTCGGTAACAAAAGTTATATTTGACATTAAATCAAATGTTGGCTCATCTGCTGCATCAGATATTTCACAAAAAAAATTCATCATGAAACGTTTTATATTGTCACCCGTTTTTACTTCATTACTTGGAAATAAACCAGTTTTAAGTAGAAGACAGTTTAATCCCCAATTATCATCTATGTAATGCAGAGTTACCGACATGTAACTATTCTTACGATAGTTATCAGTCCACATATCACAGGTTGAAGCACAATATTTTTTGTTTATAATAAAAAATAGATCTTTAAAAAGTTTGTTTCTGATTTCTTTGGTACTTTTTTCAACGTGTCTTGATATGGTAGTCGGGTGAGGCAAAAGGTCCGAAATGTCAATTGGTCCATACTTTCTACCAGTGTCTAATAAAAACTGACACAAATTCTTCAAACCTTCACCTTCAATTGCGGACATTGGTCTTATATCCATACAACAAAATTCAACGCATTTTTCAATTGCTTTTATCTTTAATTCTTTTGGTACTATTTTTTGTTTTTTACTTTTCTCTTCAACAAATATATCAATAGATCTTTGCAAACCTTTATCTAAACTGCATTTGTGTCTATTAAGTGTAGCTGTCGCTGATTTATTCCCGTATAGAGTTCCTTGCAATTTATACAAGCAACATATTCTGTTAAAATTTGTTCGGGAGAATCAGGGTTGTCAATATTTTGAACGATTTGCATAACATTTCGAAATTTTTTCCACGTGTCACTTTTTCCTTCACGAGGTACCAAAATATATTCTCCAGTATCGTGGGTTAATTTCCGTTTAACTGCATTTTTAGAATTATTTGTCATAAATGGATGAATTAAAGATTGATTTGTCGTAGATCCAGAAGTAGAAGGAAACGAAACAACAGAAGAATCGTCGATCGTGTCATTCGGTATAGGCGTACTGCATATTACGCTGTTTTGATCGGTAGACAAATCATTAAGTGAACTTGCAAAACTCGAATTTAAAAATTCAGAAATTTCTTGAGAATTCATAATTCTAAAATAATGAAAAAATAAATTGAAAAATGTGTGTATAAATTATTATACAAAATAGTATAAAATATTTCGAAATAAATGAAAAATAGAATATTTTGTTTGAAAATATCAGCGGTTACAAATAACCAACACCTATTTATATATCGATTTATTGATATTTTTAGATTCTGAAAGGAGTGAGGAATGTATTGATTTTACAATGATGTGTGTTGTTTTTTTTCGTGTCTGCAGTCATCACGATTTGGAATAGTAATAATGCTTTGATTTTCACAAATAGCACCGTTTCTGAAAGAGTAGTGAATATTGTTGGTACTTAAGTATAAAATTTCTAATACTTTTCAAAAGCGTCAGGAAAAACCCTAAAAAAGTAACAAAAAAACGGGAATTTTCACGCAAAACCAATTTTCGACAAAAATGAAAATTTAATTTTACTGTAACCCAGTAACTAATTACTGTAAACACTTGAAATTTTCACCAAATGTTTACATTAGCGTTATCTATACAGTATACAGGGTTAAATTTCAATAAATTTCAAAGTGTTTTGACTTATTTTGAGCTATTTATAAACAATTTAATTTTTCGAATTTTTTAATTTTTTTTTTTGAAATATGAATAAAAAAAATTTGGCTCTCCAAAAAATCTTGAAAATTTAATACAAGGTTATTTATGAGTTGTTCTTAGTGTAGTTAAAAAAAATAAAAAATCGTTTGTCACAATTTTTTTATAAGCGATAATAGTTCAAATTATTACGAAATATGCCAAAATCGCGAAAATATGCGAAAATTTGGCAGTTAAAAATTCATAAAATTTTTTCTTTTCATACCTAAGGTTAAAAACTTCAACACAAGGTCATCCATAACTTTTTCTTCAAGAACTTTAAAAAAAACTCGTTCGTGATTTTAGAAAAAAATTTTATGAACGTCTGAAATTAAAATTTTTACAAAATTGCGTAGAATAACGATGTATCAAAAAATGATTTTCGATATTTGTTATTATTCAAAAAGTTTACCAGTTGTTTAGATTGGCTATTTCATTATATAATTTTATTTTCGAGATATTTCACTAATTTTTAATCTATTTATAGGCATTTGAAATATTTGATTATTTTAATTTTTTTTTTAAATTTTGTTAAAAAAAAATTCGTTTTGACAAAATACTTGAAAATTTAATAAATGATTCCATATGAGTTGTTCTTACTGTCATTCAAAAATTATAAAAAACACAGGCACACATTTTTTTTATTAACGTTTGAAATGCATATATTGACAAAATTCGACAAAATCATGAATATTTGCTAATTATTCTGTACTTAAAAATGTATAAATCATTTTTGATTAAAAGCCAAGAATTGAAAATTTAATACTAGGTTGTCCATAAGTTGAGCTTAGAATAATAAATTATAAAAAAAATTGATGATTATTCAATTAAAAAAATTTTACGAGTGTTTAATTTTTAACGAAATCAAAATTCACGAGTTAAAATAAAATAATAACAATATTTAAATATAATATATCCTAGACTGACAAATCACCTCCGTTTAGAATCGTTTTTCGTATTCAAAGATACCTATCATTGCATTAAAATTAACAAACACATTACAGTGACCTACTCTATGACCGAGGTCCATCCCACCCCCTAATGTACAGCAGAGCGACATCCACTTACCCGCTTTTTTTTTACGTAAATTCTCCATCTCTAGTCTAATGTATAATATAGTATATAATATAAACAACGCAATAAATACTATTTTATTTAATATACAACTTACCAAATATTGGAGATAACAATCGGTTATATTAAAATCTGCTGGTAGGTACTAGGTACTAGGTAGTGTATACTGCACTTCACACAGCCAAAGTAGAAATGATTGAAAAATAGAAACATTAAAATGCAAAATAATTTTTCAATTAATAATTTCTTATTATTGTGTTTACTACTGTACCAATTCAAAATTAAATATTTTAAGTAGGGGATATGGAGTAGACTAGACGGCAAGGTGATGTTTATTATATTATGACTATTGCCTGTATTATATTTATAATAAAATGTGTTATTACGATTTACGAATGAAGACAGTAAACCCAAAATTAATTAATATCAACAGTCATCGTGCGACGTTCAGTTTATTACTATAGAATTTATAATCAATTACCTAGCTAATAGCTATTGCATACTAGGTACTAGGTAGTACTCAGTACTCATTAGTTACAGAAGTCGCTCAGTAGTTTAATTAAAATAATAATAATAATAATAGTAAAATACAAATATTATTGATATACAGTACCTATCACCTAATACCTATTAACGACGATATTTGACATAGGGGCCGTCATTCCGAGAAAAATAAAAATAATAATAACAAATCATACTAATTCTATTTCCTAGTACTTCCGACGTTTAATTGTAGATACGAGAATAGGACCATAACTGAACTGATGTAATTTCCAAAATTAAAGGACCGACGAAGACTGGACCGTGTGTTCTTTTAAATAAAAAGACCGGCAAATACTGGACCATGTATTCTTTTAAATAAATAGACCAAAAAAGACTGGACCATTCATTATTTTTAAATAAAAAGACCGACTAAAACCGGACCACGGTCCAGTCTAGTCCGGTCCGGACCGGTCCAGACCGGACCATGCAGAGCTCTAGTACGCAGGTCGTCTGGCCGATCGGCATACACACACATACAATACAATTAATTAATAATATATAAATATCGCTCGACCGGTCTAGATACGGACGACGGTCGATTCACATTGATCGATAACGCCGATCACCAGAAAACCCGCAATTACACACAGAAATATAGTAGTGTAGATTAATATAAAATATAAACCCTACATATGTAAATTTATTAAAAAGTTAATAAATATAATAAAAAATTGAACGAAACATAGCCTATAGCACTTCTAGAGTCATGAGGAATATTCTTAAAAATTTGTTGAAACATGGTATACATAATTTAAAAATAGAAGACAGGGAATTGTCTATTACATAAAAAATATTTACTTATAAATTATTAACTAATTAATTATGTACTGCAAATAGCATTACTAAATAGACAATTTCCAAAAGGGGGGCTCAAGTTTCTCATCCCCCCTGAATCAGCGCATGGGTAAGCAGATATTTATAATGCTGTAATTTGTATTAAATATTGTAACTTCCTGCAAACACGGTGCCCATAAATTGGTGAAACTACAGGAAACAGAGATAATAATATAACTATTAAAATAATGGTCTTCAAGAATATTTAAAAGTTCCAATAATTATAATTTGAATGAATTCATTATTAAAGGAAAAATGGGGGTGGGTATGCATAGTGAATCACTCTGTATACCGAACACAACTAATGATCGATCATTCAGTTTCGTTTCAAATATGTTCATTGGTTAACAAATTTATGCTGAGCATTCAGTTGTAATAAAATTATCTCTATTATGTTCAAATCACTTTTGATAAGAACGTAATTCCGGTCATGAACAAGTATATATTATACAGAAACTTTAAAACGCGGAAATCGTGTATTTAATATTACAGAGACTTATTACTTAATAAGTTTTATTTAATTAAAAAATTGTTTCATTAAATAAATGTATTAATAATAACAATATATAATAGCCATTCAACTGCAATCTGCCGCTAAGGCAGTACAACTTAAGAAGATTATTCGAGTTGTACAAAAAATAAATTATTTAAAAAATGTTTCATCGTTTATCATCGAGTCTCTCATACGTGGGACGTGAAAAAATAAATTCATGTAGATCTGACACCAATGATTGAAAATAATTATTTTAAAAATGGAAAGAATATTGTATATACGATCAAATTTTATGGAAATAATTTTCTCGTATTTGGTAAATCATAACTTTGTAACATTTATTGGTAAAAATATGTTTTCTGTGCTTAACATAAGGTAGGCGCACCTATCAAAAATACAATATAATATGTTACAGGCAATAGTAGGCTGTCAGCAAGGTGATGAGAAAAAAATGTCATTCTATTGATATAATTGTTCCAATCAATAATGATTACCAATCGTGCTTTTACAATGGTTCCGATAGAACAACAAATACATTTCCGGAAATCAAAGAATATTATGAGTGCCTTTATTGGCTATTCTAATTATATATTCTCAACAGTTATTCCAATGCCAGATTTTAATTAATTACGATTAATATATTCTGCGTATAAATAGATTCGGTCTTAATCTGAGTTTTAACGTTTTCTTTAGATTTTATCAGGTTCTAATTCTTAGGTATTTGTTTACATTTTTACCATCTATAATTTAATGATAACAATATTATAAAGTATTATAATTTTATATTTATCGATTTATCGATTTATCACTAGCATAATCTATCAAGTTAGGAATTATGTATTGATATCATGTTATTATTTTATGCAATTTTTAATGAATATTTAAATACTTGATTGATGTATCATTTACTAAAAAAAACATATTAACAGACTGTCATTTTATTTATGAAATGCACGTGAATCATAACAAATAGTATGTCTATAATTATATTTTCGTTGTATATTATAATGCAGATCGAATTGACGGTTTTGTTACTTTTACTAGTAAGGCCTGAACTTTAGAGAGAAAATGTAGTCCTCTCACTCCGGTTTATTGAGTTACCAAACTTTTTTTTTATCATTTACTTATAGCTATGCATGGCCATAACACATATTTTATTATTAAAAAACTAGTTCCTTTCATAGAATGGACAATAGCCGTATATTGTTTATCTTTTTGAAGAATAGTATTGTGCCTAGTTTAAAACTAAATAGAAGTTATTGCTAACCCTTAGAACAAATTATATGGAAGGTAGTTATACAGTTACTGGCCAAAGTTAATATTAGGAGAACATTTATGGATCGCTACAGAGTTTTTTACGCCGAGATCCGTTAATAATCCATTATCATCGATTAAAAGTGCTCATGTTTTAGCTGGGGAAAATTTTTAAGTTGGTTTTATTTTATTGTTTGCGTTGCAGTCGGTTAGTCTTCAATGATGGCGTGATTTGAAGTAAGAAGTTAGAAAATTTAGTAATTGTGTGTTTAATAGTTTAATACTGCGATCGTTTAATACAGATCTTATGTTTACGACCATTTTTGTCAACTGTATTAGTTTAAGTTGTTTATGTATACATCAACAATCACGAATTATTACATATTTGATCGCGACATTTTCTAGGCTGTATGCCTGTATCTATAAACGTGATAAACCATAAGGGATACCTAGTCAATATTTTGAAGAAAAATGCAAAATGCGGATTGCGGCTGTTGAATAATTAAACCACTATTGGATTTTAGGTTTTTGATGCCTTCTGGTATTTTTTATTAGTATTATTTTTTGCTACTTAGTCTTTGATCACTATTGGCTTATAACGGGAGTAAAACTAGAAAGTATAGTGGTGAATTCGGAGGCTGGTACTTCGTAAGTATTCAGTCGTTCCTGTGAGTCTGATATCTATACGTACATTTCATTCGGTAATATTTGATTATTGTCTTGAATATACAGCTCGTTATTTTCTCTTTTAAAATTATAGTTTAAATTACTAATAAAATACGTTAAGCTTAATGTTTTCAACAACGATCGGTGTGAATTCAATTTCAATATTTAATTTCCAGTGCTCAATTCTAAATGATCGAAGGTGCTAACCTATAGCGTTGCTTGAACATCCTAATATAATATGTGTTGTCGTGACTTGTTTAATATTTTACAAATGATAACAATTTTACAGGAATTAAATTTACAAAATATTCCACTATGGTTTCGTACATAATTTAGGTATATACATTTAAAACCTACCTGGTACACCCTCTATACTTGTAATTTTTAATGTGTAATAACCAAGTATATGTCCTTATTATTACTAAATGGGGTACCTATAATATTTTGCATGTTCTTGCCTACACGATTAAATGAGTATATCTTTACTGGTGGTTCTTACCAGAATTATTTATAATCTAGGTTCATTAAGCTTAATTATTGATATTAGATCAATCTTCTTCATGAATTATAGATTTTGACTGCACGAAAATCGAATAAATAGTATGCATTAATTTGATTTTTTATCAAGCTTTTGCTTCCAGAGTTTAATCCTCGCGATATATTCTCTATTTGAAATAAGTATTTCAAATTTGGTTAGAAGATGTATGCTACAAAAATATGTAACTTAAATTAAATCGTATGAACAAAATGGTTTGACTAAATATTTGTACAATATCATATTAAGTATATTATATAGTATATATGCATACTTTATTGACAATAGAAAAATATGTTATCATAATAAAAACAATATAAATTTATGAAATACGTCATAACGTGTTCTTAATAGTCACGTTTTTAATTAATTATCCGACCAACACAACTATTTTTATTGTCCATTAACATTCTCTCCATTAAAGTTTGTAAACAGTACCTATAATACACATTTATTTCTCCAAGGAGGTAAATCCCAGTGACTAAGTACCATAAAAGAATAAACAATATTTCTCAATATTCATGAGTTAGATTAATACTATATTTATTATTCATCTCAATTTATAGAAACCACATTTCTATCAAAACTTATTGTAATTTATAGCATAGACTGAGATGAAGCACATTTAATTTATTATTTTTTTTCGTCAAACTTTTTTTGGAACTCGGTAACTTTAAACTATGATACCATTTTTGATTTATAGATTGAAATAATTTTTAATTCTTAGCGTTCATTTAAATATTGATAAATAATTAATTTAACTAATGAAAAAAAGTTTTACAAATGTTGATAATCGAAGTTCTTAGTTATAGTGGAAATATTAAATGGTTTACAGTTTGTTAAGCAATTTGAAAATATTTGAAAAGCAAATTGAAAACTTTTTAACCACGATAAAACTGAAAAAACGGTAAATTAGAAGTTCTATGTTTAACCTAATACTGTAATACTTTTAATTTAAATTTGTGATTTTATTTTAAAAAACGTTAATGCTAAAAAATCGGAATTCATTCTTGAGCAATATTTATTGTGTTGACTGTTAAAAAAAATAATAACCGTATAGGTAATAGGTATACGAGCAAGGCTATACCATTGATTATAAGCACTATATTATTATTATAGTTCTTACCTATTTATAATCATTGGCTATACGTATTGTAAATCCCACTATTTGTGCAATCGGTAGGTAGTATTTTCCTTCACAAATTGTACTTAAGAAAAACTGATGAGTACATAGATAATGAACAGCTTAGAGAGAATATTGATAACATACAGTTTTTTTATCGATATTGAATGTAATTACACGAAACATGAGTACCTACACATACTAGTACTTATACTTACACTAGTACTATACTTATACTAGTACTTATACTTACACTAGTACTATACTTATACTAGTACTTATACTGTTTTCATCTACCAGATAAAATTATAGCCAATTATAATGATAATCCGATTAAGAAAACTCTTCACCCTCACATTGTGTTATGTCTGTTTATAAGATGATATAGTACAGAATATTAAGGTGCCTACTGAGTACAAAAGAATTCAATTTATTTGATTCATTTCAATATTAAAGTGAATATTATTAAAATTTAAATATAAGAACATTATCTATAAGGCATTTTTTGCCTAAGTATCGAGGACCAGAGAAAGAACTGCTGTTGGCATTGCTTCCCCTCGTTATCTGTGAAATCTCATATACACTATCATATTGACATTTTAATTTTAAAGTCAGTTATTATTACCAACTTCAAATAATACAATTTTAAAATACCGTTTTTCTAAAAAAATGAAATATCTATCGTTTTTCTTCACTGTCTGTTTTCTCCACAAAAAAAGATTGGTTCCAAGTTCTATTTTTCACCAAACATTTTTTCGGACAAAGTTATGTCCAATTTCTTCTAAAGCTAAAACAACTTGGCCAAAATTTGACATATTTAATCCTTTTTGTAATTTATTTTATTTGTATTCAACATAATTTGACAAAAAAATAATATAATTGTAAAAAAAATATAGTTAACAACTCAAATGTAAATTTCACCCTTAAATTTAAATAAACGACACTATAGGTACGAATTTTTCTATGTCCTAAACATAAATGTATATTGTGTTACACGTTTATAAGACGATGATAAGACTTGCGGGTCTTGCGTCCTCTTAATAAGTAAAATTATATAGGTACTTTATTCATGACAAATTATAGTATATTTTTTAGAATTTCAGAACTTGGTTCAAACACTAAAATAGTAAATTTCATAAAAAACCAACGAAAAAAAATGTGTGATGAAATCAATTATTGGTGGTTGACTCTTAAAAAAAGTTTAATGCTCAATACTACACATGTACTAGACATGTTGCTAGTACATACAAATAAAATAATTACAAGCATTAAAATGAGTATTCTCAAATATCTTGATGAACGAATCATGGTTAAAATTAAACAACCCCACATCGAGATATTGAGTGTTTTCAGCTATTCACTATGTACACAAGGTGATTCTCACACCTAATTATAACCCAACTTCTATTTTATCGAAAAGTATTAATGCTTTTTTAAATACAAATTTATTCTTTCGTTTTATGTGGTTATAATTTCTAAGTTTGTAAAAGTATATATTTTCAATGAGGTACTAAGTTGTATGTATTTGAAGTTATGATTAGTGGTTTGGAATGGCATAAGGGTACCTTCCTCTAGAAAATGATGGTGCACTACTCGCCCATCAATATTTTAATGATTATAACTAATTTAGTTCAAAATTAAATTGTATTTATTGAACATTTAAAAAAAATATTCTGCTTTAGAATACCTATGAGGTCAACAATGAATATGGCATTTAAAAAATGTAAAATCTTAAAAATGATAACTATATACAAAATGGTAAAAAAGTTTATTATTTTTAAGACATGTTGTTTTATAATGACTTCAAAGTTCAAATTAAGTAAAAAATAATGATTCCAAAACTGTTAATACTTTTGTAGAAAATGAGTATTAACTAAATATTATAGAAAGAAATTATAAAAAAATTTGCAATTTATTATTTAATAGGTACTTACATTTTTAGCACTTCTATAGACTAAATATAAAATTGTTTCAACTTTCCTTGATTTTCATATCTCTCACACAAAATAAACAGTTCCTACCAAGTATGAATTAAAACGTATATAATATTCTAGGTGCCAAGTAGATTATAAAAAGGTTAAAGTAAAAAATATTATAATATTATTTTTAATTAAACTCATTATTATTACCATTAACACGATTTGAATCATTATTTCCGATACTCGCCATAGAAGTTATATCAGAATAATTAAATTTAAATATTATAATGGTAGTAATCATATAAATATATTATTATAATATTTCGATGGTATAAAAACTTTTAATACTAATCTCAATATTATAGTATAGTATATACCATTATAATTGTATAATTGTTACGACTTTTGTAAGACTACAGTGTTAGGTATAAAAATGTTTATCAACTTACTGTATGAATAATAATATTACCTAATGAATTTAAAATGATTTTAAAGTGTAGTGAAATATTAACAGACAAATGAAATCAAATGATTCGTTTTAATCTAATTCTGTTCATTTGCTTGTTTCATAAAGTCACAAGCCCTTTAGAGGACGTGACACTGCCATATTGTGTATTGTCTCCATCTCACAAATGTGTAAAACATGGAACATTTAAGCTGCCGATCAGATCACGTATAGCTTCATTGGTTTCAAAATTAGAGTGAATCCACCTGTTATGAAACGACTTGAAGGTAAGTATACATATTGTCTGTGTTTGTATGTGGGTTTTTTTACGATGGTTCAATTTTTAAGTGAGCTATGAGCATTTTTAATTTACGCTCTATAATGCATGCATAACTTGCTAAAAAAATTTAACTACCGGAAAAAAACTCACATAAAAACATGAATAATGTCCTCACCGTCAAGTTACATGATGGATTGATTCACTCTAATTTTTAAACTAACCAAGTTAAACGTGATCTGATGAGCGTAAATTTGCTATTTTACGCAATTGTTGGACGGAAACGATATATTGGCTGTGCTTGATGAAATAAAATGTATTATTGAGATGAACATGATTTTTTATACACTTATTATTTTATTTCCGATGGATAAATTATATTTTCATAATATTCTAATAAATCTCACTGCCTGTTTCTTCTAATATGTATTTGTATATATAATTATAAACACAATTAAAAAATTAATTTAAACAGATTATAATATAATATGTTGTAATGTAACTTATTATGACGTTTAAGTATACATGTATGTATTTATTTGTCGGAATTTTGACACTCACGTGAACATGTAATTTTTGTACCGACATAGTATAAAGCACAATATATCATACCTGTAAACAATAACTCTAAAAATAAATCGTAGATTATGATTAATGACAATACCTTAGCTATATAAATATGTGACTAGATTCGTTAAGAATTTTGCGGTGCATCTTTCGGACCTTTCCTTCGCCCATGACCTTTGTTGATCATAAATTACGTTGTATAATTTTTCTATGATTGTCATATTATTTTATTCGACGTACAATCAGTCATTTATTTTCATTGATTATAAAAAAGTTATTTTAGTGAGTGTATTCAAATGTTTGATAGTTGGCATTACAACAGCATAATATTATTATGTTTCTGTACTTAAAAGAGTATTTCACAATCCTGCAAACGAAATTTTAATCAAACTCATAAGTTAAAAAAAAAACAGACAAAAAACCGAAAATGCATTATGAAGTATAGGTACCCCTGAGTATAGCCAAGTAATAAGCGTGCGTGTTTAGAATATGTCTGTATAGTGTCAGACGTATAATGAACCATAGTCGTAGCTGGAAACTAATTGTTATTATTGTTTTTAAAATATCAATAAAAACATTTTATAAATGCACGTAAAATATTAAAAGAAACGTGTAAATAAAATGTCCATTGGTATTAATCGTACCTACCCATTCCTCGTGCGAAAAAGTAAGAATTTTATTAGTTTATTACATAAATAGGTAGGTAATAATAATTGTATACATTAATGTTTAAAATTTAAATTTAAATATTCTTAAACAATGTATAGATAACGTATATAGGTACCTAAGTGTATTTAGCTGCACTTGTGATAACTCAAATATACTACTTGATAGAAAGCTGCACATGTACAGATTTGTCTGTAAAAAACTTTTCACCCAATATAAAACCACCCAAGCTGTGTAAGCGGGACTCCAAAATATAGATGAGAATATTATCTGTGAAATATTGTAAATATCAATTTGTTAGGTACAGTCAACTCGTCACTGCGAGTTGCAGAGATTATACGAATAGGTATTGAGTGAGATGTTCGAATAGCATTATTTATATCGATTTTATCTGACATTGAAATTGCGATTATAAAAATATGCTCAAGCACAAACTATATTATCAGGTATAATATATAATTTTGTGTTACCAAATTTTTTATACCACTTTAATAACTACACAGTTCCTTCACATTTTGGTCGATAACAACTTAGTATAATTGAAGGAAATACTACTATATATAAAATAACATATAATTTAATATTATTAGCACAATGCAAAGTAATAGGTACACTGGTACATAGTTAAAAGCCAAAATATTTCAAATAAATCAGTGGTCAATATATTTATAAAATATAAGATTTTATATTTTTAACAGTGAAACGGTAGTTAAACATACACTAAAGTTAAATGTCTTCCAATATTTATAGGTAGCCGGTAGATGTGAAATATTATGTAAAATATAAATAAGATCATTAACATTCTGTCCACTACAAAAATGAGCATTGTTTGTATAAACTTTATGTAAATCATAATATTATGTTTACTCGATTTTGTTGCATTTATACATTATTCTTATCACATCTACCGTTTAATGACTAAATTTAAATTTTTTTGATTTACAGTATTTTAGTGAGACAATAAACATTGTTGCAGTGTACACGGCTTGATATAATCATTGTTTGATGCATTCATGTTATCTCCTCGTGTGTTGAATTATCTATTCGAGTTTTGCAGTGAACTTGACTTTGCATATTATTATTGTTATGAGGAGGTGATTTGTTTGATATTAGAATAGATGCTCTATCTCGGAGCTCCACCTATTCGACATTGAAACCTTGAAATTTCTAATAGGTTTTTACGCTAACCCTTGGCGACTCGTGGTTCAGTCATATTTAATACGACACTGAGTAACATTCGCGAGATAAGAGATTAAACGTATTTCACTTTTTTAAAGTGTAGACGTTTATCCAGTGATTTTTTTAATCGGTATTTTTGCATAGTGATTTTAAACATTAAAAAAAGCACGGTCGAAAAATATTTTGATTTTAAAAAACATACAATATTTTGTGTACTTTATTGAATAAACGATTTCTTCTTCAAAGGCCACAACTACTTTTGGATATAATAGATTGTAGCTGAATGATTAAGAGTTGGTATTCAGTGAGTATTCATTTTCTATATAGAAACTATATGTATTGCAACCCATTTGTTTATTCACCAAAAACTTAATACTTTTGTAACTATACTACTCTTTCAAAAAATGACATTAAAATAGATGAGTAACTCCTAAATAAATAATATAATTACATTTAAACCTTGTTCTTATACCACCAGAAAACAATCTTGAAATACTTTTTAATAAGCTTATACAGTTAGTGGAATTTTGAAATTTTTCATGAGTAAATATCTAATTTTTAAATTAATTTTGGTTCTATTGAAATAAGTTAATAAATAATTAATTAATGCATTAAAATATTTACGTGCAAAATACATTCACAAAATTAACAGTATTTTTACAGAATACATAACACACTGTTGCAGTTATTAATTAATACTTTATATATTCAATCTGATCAATTCCTTCTAACAATATTTCAGACAAGTTAGAAAGAAAAAAGGTTCATTCAAACACAATAATAATTTAAGGGACGCATATTTATTCTTATTTTTATTGGTGTATTAATTACGAATACTAAAATACAACAACTTATGGTCAATAATATTAACGAAAGTAAACGTGACATTTTTTAATAAATACTTATTCAAAGTATTATAATAGTAAAGTTTTAAAAGTTAGATGAATTGCAGAATAAAAATACTTAAAACTAAAAATTCTATGAAGTAAATCTAAAAATAAAATTATTTGAAATTCAAAAAGTATTATTTAATGATAATAAAAATCGATTATTTAGAACTATTCAATATCCAATCATTATGACTTAAACTTTAAGTTTTGTTTTTATTGAAATAGACAGTTATGTTCAATCTGTATTTATTTATATAAAAAGCAAATATGATCTACAATAAAAGGACGTGGTGGAGCACCGAGTGACACAATTTCAAAGATTCGGACTTGAGGAGAGTTCATTTATTTATTAATTTAAATTAAAAAACCAAAAATACATTCAACATTTATTGAATGCACCAATACATATTCTATGAGCGGGCTGTAATTAAAACTATATGCCATCATAGTTCCCAAACGTCGAAACAGCAGCTAATTATATTGTGATTTTGAAAAATGCTGAATAATAAAATTACCAACAATATGAATTAAATTAAATAATTTTGAATTACTGACTAAACATTAAAATTGTAACAGTTTTTAGGTGTATTCTTTTAATGGAAAACTACAAAACAATTTATAAAATAATATGAATAATGAAAAAACTAGATGAATAACCAATTATTAAACCTTAGTCTAGTCGGTACGAATCGTTTTGAGCAAAACTTTTATCTACATAAAAATAAACTGACCGTTTTATAACCAAGACATTCCTTACATGGTTTACAATGTTAATAAATTATGTATATAGCCGTCGATTTATCAATGGGCTTACCTGGATGCAGAATGGTGATCTGTTATTATTTTAAGACTGAACATCATAGCTACACATTATTAGAAAAGAAGTGATTCTGAATAAACTTTAGTTAACTATAATTTTAGGTTAATGTTTTTTGGGAATTTTGCAGAAGAAATTTTCGTTGAATCTAATGTCCATCATTTATAATTGATTGATATATATTTTAGTGCTTTACAAAACATTTAGGCATAGTATTCTGAATGCTCCGAAAGCGTTTTCTAATCATTTAAATTGCTTATGTTTTCAATTTATTTATTTAAATGAATATCAAAAAATATTACTGGTCCTCAGCGAGAAAACTCTTGTTCATTTGAGAAAATTGAAATAAACAATACATTGGCAGTTATGAGAAAGGAAGCAAATACGTACATTTTTTTTATAACTCTGACCAATGCGTGTAGTAAATCGAGGTTATTTAAAATCATTTCCCAGACAATATGCAATAATTTATGTTTTTAAATATCAATACATATCTCACTATTAGTCACTAATTTTAAATGTATATAATACCTATACTTACGTTTATTTCAATATTTGCACATAAATTGTGTTATAAACACTTGTTAAAAACTTATAAATAGCATTTTCTCTGATGCGGAATTAGTATAATATGACTTATGATTATGATTTATGAATATTTTATACAAATATCTATGCTTGTGCTTTAATTTAATTTGTAAACATTAAATTATTTTTAAATATTTTTTATGGTATAAATGAATTATTATTCATGTTTTAAATATGATACAACAGGTATTGTCAACAAAATATCATAATATTTATAAGAATTATTTTTAATAAACTTAATAATTCGTAATTATACTACATATATACTTTAAAGCATCGTGAGTTATCAATGTTCATTATTCACGTTAAGTTTTACAGTACCTACCCATATGCATTAAACAACACAATATACCAAATTCTGACAAAAAAAAAAAATTAGTGTATGATATGAGATAAAATATAATTTTTTAATTTCATTTAATTAATGACAAGACATCTTCAGAATGATTATAAATCGATAATTTATGAAGATTAATTAATAAATAACAAATTTTACTTTTGGGATTTTGATAATGTTATTCAACATTAATTTATAAATAAATATTATAGAAATCGACAAATAATAATCTATAGCAAAATAGTATGTTTTGTACGTAGAAATTATCTTAAATTGAGTATGATGAACATAATTTTAAATTATTTTGACAAAAAAGGAAATATATTTATACTATTATATTATATTTAGGTATTGGTATTAATATTTACTTCATTATAAGATTAAATGTACTTGATGAATGATTAAAATAATGAAGAGAACAATTAAAAAAGAATAAGTTTCCAAAAAATGTTACCTGTATGTCTATTCAAAAGAGTACAATACAGACCTTTACTTAAGAATTAAATATGATAAAAAATGTCGCTGTATTATTGAGTGAAAATCATAAATTCCTAATGAAATGTGTCACACTTTGTTTTTCTTTCAGTATTCAAAAGAATATACACAACAAAAACATTTTACTTGCGCATTAAAATATATAACAAACAAAATACCACCACATCATTGAGCACAAATTTTAAATTCCTAATGTGATATGTCACACGCAGTTTTTAATTTTTACGATGATAGTGATCACCTAGTAGCTATTGGTATTGTGTTAGACAGTGATGAAAATGTCAAATTTAGTTTTGCACATGATTTTAGGACATCACTCCCTATCTTTCAAATTTAAGTATTTCTGGTAATTTTTTAAACAAAATAACTACCAAGTGAAGCAGCCAAACGAACATTGTTTACTTCAATAAACTTCTCATTATTAATGAATGTAATTTTTGGTATTTCAATAAATGCATCGGGCACCCATTCATACATTTATCTACATATTCCATGATGTCAATAAAAATTATATATTTATATGATAAAAATGACAGTAAACCAGCCTCCAGGAGCACTACTTAGGTAGAATAAATACAAAAAAATTTAAGCGGCTAATTTATTTCTCACCAATTATTATGATTTATATAAATATAATCACGATTTTACGGTATTATCTGTATCAAAGTGGTCCAATCTTTTGTAATTGGTTGGGTTATTTATTTTTGTTCGTCTTTTATTTTATAACGAACATATTATAATGATATAATATAATACACGAGTTATCGGATCATAAAATGCGTGTAGATTAGTACTGCCGCCAGCACGCCATCTCCCACAGCCTTAGTTTTTTTTTTTTTTTATCACACTTACAACACTAAAAATTTTCCCTAAAATTCCATGTTTCATATTGCACAGGGTAACCGCAATTTTTTTCTCCATAAGGCCATCAGTAGAATTTCACATTATTGTAAAGATAATCTATCTGATTTCGATTTATTTTTCGACAATAATCGTAATTTGAGAAAACTGTTACTTTGTTTTTAGTTCAATGTCTATTATGTTACTTTGAAATTTGTACTAGCTTTTTACTTATTCGTATTATGTTATTTCTGACATATATACTGTATTATCTGCCCTCGCGGGTGTTACTTTCAATAAACAAATCAAAAAAGAAAAAAGATTAAACATATGCTTACTAAGGAGGGCCAAAAAGAAAGGCTTGGAGGGCCGCATGCGGCCCGCGGGCAGGTGGTTGGACCACCCTGACCTATATGTATTGTATGTAAATAAATAAATCATTATCTATGTACCTATCTACCTATCTACTGTACCTGCAATCAGATAAATCCACTTTTTGAAATTGTTCAGTACATAGACAATTGTTTTTTAGTGACTAGATACTTGCTACGACTAATTTTGTTAAATTTTTTTTATTATTATTTTTTGAATTATATGCAATTTTGAAAGCTTTGAATATAAATTATTGTTTTGAGGTTTTGTCTGTTTGCCAAAGTTGAGGGAAGCATGAATTTATCTGGTTTTTGAGCCTCAGTGTGTTACTTTTTATACTATTCCTTAAGTACTTAAATTATGTATCCGATATTAGTTCGAATAACATTTCTAATGTTATTATTGTTCACAATTATTAAGAAACATTTTGAGCCTTAAAATCCGGATTTATCTAATTGTTGCACATAAATTGTAAAATAAGATAAATTATTTTCTATAATAACTTATTTTGTTAATAATCGGATTTTTCTAAATGTTGCATTTGTTTTTGTAAGAACATTTTCCTCTATTGATTTCCTTCAAAAAGCGAAATTCCAAAAAAAAAAAAATGGATTTGTCTGTTTGTGGCAAAAAGCCCTTCAATATTCTTCTTCGATTATTATGATTTGTAAAAAAATATCACGAGTTTACGGTATTGTCTATTGTATTGCATGTAAATACGTAAAATATCATTAACGATGTGCTGATGTACCTACTTACCTACCTACCTACTGTACCTAAGTACATTTTTCAAATCATCCTAAACATACCATTTTTAATGATCCCGCAATATCAATTAATTATTGTTTAGAGTTATTATTATAGTGGTTATCACCATTGCACCATTGTCCTCTACCACGGATAACTACAACTTTTAATTGGCCAAGGTAAAATTAGTGCAAAGCAGTTCAATATTGCGACTATTTCCGTGTGATTGAATAACTGAACACCACAAAAGTATTATTGCATCTTTCTGGCGGTTTTTATCACGACCGCCGAACCGTGAAATTATTCCATAAATTATTGGTACACTATTGGTAGGTACCTACCTATCTAGTATTTACTGCAGTATATTATGGCTTGGATATTATATACGATAATTGCGTTTATTAATTGTCGAGTCGCTTAAAAGTATGGCACAATACTGATACGACGAATTAATAGCTATAATTTGGCTGTACAGTTAATCGTTGTACGTATAATATTGAATGAGCGATGTAAGCATCCAAACTTATTTTGAAACCTGATCATCGTTTACAATTATTTAAATTATGTAAAAACAATTAGCTTTTATAGGAACATCATATCGTGTTATGTGAATAAACACAGAATCGCTTAGACTGCTTAGAGATACCTATGATTCATAATAACAGTCGATAGGAATGATTTTAAATTGAAATAGAATATGATAATTACGTATTAAACTGTTCATTTTTATCCGTCGTATAGGTACCTACTACTATCGTTTACAACTTTTGTGCCAGTAATAACTCAAACAAATAATTGTTGTTGATACCTACCTAATTCATTATGATATCGTGAAATAAGATAAGTTATAATTTTGTCTCCCTTTTTAATGTAGTTTAAACTGCATTTGTAGGGATTTTAGATTTTTTAGTACGTTTAGTTCACAACCCTAACGATTACGTGAACTAACATAATATTATAATAGGTACCTATATATTATATAATTAACTATTTTTTAATCATTCCCTATTTGTTCATATTAAAATAACCATATTCACACATATCTGCATATTCCAAAAAGGAAGTAAAAAATACTTACAGATATTATAGATAGTATAATATTGCGACTATTATAAATATAATATTATACTAGTATAAAATATTCTTAAATGTTTGGACTGGTCAGTTAAAACCTACGCAGTTATTGTTGACATCATAATTATTATTAAAATACAACATAAAACTATAATAACACTTTTTTATGAAATACTATAAATTAATTGATGACTTATTTCAGAATAATGATAGCAACTTCCATTTAATATTTAAAAAAAAAAACAAATTATGAAAATCGTTCCGAAATCATTTTGATTTCAATATTTTTAAATAAACGCTAAAAGTTATTAATGATTGAGTAGAAAAAAAATATACGGAAAAGAAAAAGAACAATAATTATTATAATGTATATGCAAGTCGTACTATAGTAATTGGTATGGTATTCTTAGGCAAGACTGTATACGAATGTGACGTGAGTGTATAGTTGTTTTCAACAAAAACAAAATACATAGGTAATTACATTATTAAATAACATATTGAAAAAATCATTAAAAAAAATAAAAATACTGTTTGAACAATGTTTTCTTGCTATGATAATATTACATATTTTTGTCATTCGTCCGGTCATTACAGTTTACATTATTTAATTGCAGCTATTAATTTTTCATAAAATAACAATATGAGTATTTTGAAACGTCAATAAAAACGTATTAAAATTACTAATGACCTGCTATAGTTCTAATCTGTATATTGTTCCATCGAACAACCGAAATTTGGAATGTCTTTTTAAAACAATAATAGTATGTAGGAAGTTCAATTCGGCGCCTTTTAGTCCGAAACTTTCTACCTAGGTAGGGACTGATGCTCATTATGTTATAGGTTAGGTTAGGTTAGGTTAGGTGGTGAAAAATGAGAAAAATATAACAACACGCTGGCATCTGTATGATACGTCGGTATATCTCCGATATGGTATCATCGATGGGCGGAGATAAAACATATTAATCGGACAAGTGAGTTTTAAGCACAACTCGTCCGGTGCGGACCGTGTAGGCAAAACAACATACACGAAAGCATCCATATTAATCTGTTATCTGCGATCACGGAAATGCAAAACATCAAGTGTGATGTCCATACTCCTATAATCAGTCCATTCGAACACGATTTCGATTTCGATTCCGTCACAACACACTCATTTTTGGCGGGTCACTATTTTATTTCACTTTTATCAATTCAGAAAATATGATGCAATTTGCTTCGCTGCAGCAGATTATCAATCACCTTTCTCCTGATCACTGCCTATATAATCATATGGGTTAAGATACATGTGCATTGTGTTAACCGAAAACATAATGTACGACCATAGTAGTATAATATTATTACTGCCTGTGTGTGTGTGTGTGTGTGTGTTATGAAACCTCAACCGTTCAAAACAATTAATCTTCATAAAACCCATTTTTGTTCTACAATAAGTCTACAACACGGCCACTCATAGCATCGAGAGTGACGAGTACATAGGTACGTTATAATGTCTAAGTAAATCCCCTGCTGCAAACATCGTGTGTTTCATTGTAAATATATGCAATTAGTAATACCACGGTCTTACCACGATACCACGTCACATATGATAAAGTAGGCGTACGTAGGTCATGATTTCCTAATCACCGTTATTACGATTTAAAGGTCGTTATTGCTGTGAGATACAGCGAATTTTTAAATTATTTTACTTGGTGAACTTTGTGGTTCACTAATACCGAATTTACGGTAAGGCAGACAAGCATTAACGCGATAGTTAAATACATATTAATCCGCTGTTAAACTCAACGTTAACTGTTAGTCTGAAATGCGGTCGAAGACGAATTTTGAGGCAATTTAACGCATTTGCCATAATACGGTGTATATATCATAAATATAGCTTTAATTTAGCTACAATTTTAGCACCATATGGCACACGCAACAATGATGATTATATTATGTCGATAAGTACTGCCACATTAATTTCGCTAGCTGACGATTGTTAAATTTGTTTCGCTTTGACAATGATAGACTATATGAGACTTGCATAATATTGATTAATATTTTTATTTTCTGAAACTTGTCCCGGGATAACCGCTAACCACATCATCGTGATATATTATATATTTATAGATATACAGAATAGGTATCCACTATCCATACGACTTAATAATGTGACGTGTTGTATGATTTCAAGTGGTAGGATTAGTGACCTGGACATTTTTCCGAACGATTACCTGCCCAGTAATTGTTTCCTTGGATCATTATATGCAGTGCTTGACCAATATGGTGTGTCAATCACAATAAATGTATAATAACTTTAATTTAAATGGTTTGTGAAATATATAAAAATGTGTAATTGTAATAAAATACTAAGTAGACGAAACGAGACGTATTTTATTGAATTCATAAAAAATCATTAACTTTATTTTTGTTACGCCAATTTGGATTGTATGCTAGATTTTTTTAAGTTATAAGTAAAATATTTTATTGGGTACTCATATACCCCCCCCCCCCCAAGAGCACCAATAGGTAGTGAAAAAACCTCGTCTGAGAAAATATATGATACTTCAGATTTTTAAAATAGTTGTGGTTTCTTCTTCATTCATTCCTATGATAATACCAAAACTACTATGACTGTACAGGTTTTCCAGTTTTACAAGGACGAAAACACAATGTGACTAATTATTTCTGGAAATAATTTAATATTATGAAATATTATGGTTTATAATAAAAAGTATTTTGCATAAAAAAATATGATATAAAAGTTTCAAACTCGAACAGTCTGGTGAAACTTATTAATTCGTTTAATGCTTTAAAATTCTCCACTTGGGAAAAATGTATATAGTCATTCAGAAAAATAAAAACCAAAAAAAGATACTGATAAAAAATGTTTAAAAATTATTATTTTTGAACGACTTAAAATTAAATAAAATATTTTCAAAAATGTTAAAACTTCTCGAAACAATATGAACTAGAATCATCAAGTATAACACCAAAATTATTGTTTTGCACTTACTATGGCTACTTCACCACCCTCTGCCAGCCATGTTCCAAATAATGTTAATATTTTCAAATTGGTCTAACTTATAAATATTAGTTTTGTCATCTTGAAGTATTATTGGTTTTACTGGTAGCCTTTCTATCTTATAATATTGATTAAATGTTACATAATCCAGCAAATATTTAGTTCTTTGATTTATTTTAAATTAATTAACTTAACATTTTTTAAATTAAATCTAACCCTTTCATACTTGGGGAAAAGTATAGTTTTATCTAAATTATTATATTGAACAATAAATAATAATAACTTGGAAAAATACAATTCGAATTTTTAGTTAATAACCTATACCAGCTATAATGGCCATAGTCGCCGGGCTTAAAAAGATCAATAAAAAATAACCTATATCGTTCAATAAAATATTAAAAATATAAAAAAATATTTACCTCAATACCTGTGAAACTATAAAATTTAATTTAATTCTGCGTTTGTAGTATGAATACGATGATTACGTCCATACAAGATAAAAAATAAATAATAAGCAAAAAAAAAGTATGACACTTGATTGTAAATGCAAGTAAATAAATAAATATCAAATAATGTATAATCAATGATACCTAGTATTTAAATAAAATCTTACGCTGTATACAGGTTATATCGTATTCATTTAAAAGCGGTTTTTACAATATGTCACTACGCATGGGTGGTACTGCTAATATTCAATTCAAATAGTTTTTTTATAATATTGACGATTATCGAGTGCAAAACATAAATTTATTATTATTACAATATTATTTGTATGTTACCAATACGACTTTAAATGGATTGTTTAATTATTTTACCTATATACGATACAATTTATGTACAATATTACATAATATTTCTATGCGAGAAACATATATATACTTTGTTTTCCGTGCTGAACTTACACTGTGAATATGACAAAAAGGGAAAGTTCATTAAGCACCCATATTACGAAATTCATTTTTTCATTTATCTAACGACGTTATTTTCAAAATACATTGCACCTATAAATTACCTACATACCTACTTACATCTGCGTTCTATTCACTATTAGCGCTATTTTTATTTTGTATATGAACACACAACGCGATATGATCAACGATTATGCCTTAAACATAATATTACCTATGCCGTATCGTAGATGTATGTTTAATGATTTTCCGCGTTGCTCAGTTTTTATTCAAAATCCAAAATTAGAGAGGTCCGATTTGGTTCGCCACCAAACACGATATTGAATTTTGCGTATTTTTTGCGTTTTTCTTGTAAAGGATTTTTAATATTATATTGTTAATTGTCATATTATATTTAAGCTTTCATTTCGTACATTTATCTACAGCTAAATTATTATATGTAGGCATACTATAATATTATAGGTAAACAATATTGAATAAATATAGTAATTAGTATCAACATTATTGTTGTGACGAGTAGGTATAGAATATAATAGTATTGTTTTCAATGGGCGATTTTAAATATTTTAAATAAAGCGATCGATACGTATTCATCATCATTGCAGTGTAAAGGTATTTTTTTACGTGAACAATTAATTAAAGAAACAATTTGTGCTTGTCAAATTTTTTAAATTACTTATACTTAGATAACATGACTATTTTTTACATTTTTCACAGATATTTTACGTCTATCAATCTTAGCTCAGAAATTACTTTGGCAATTTAATATTCTTAGTATTAAATAATTAACGATATTTTGTATTAATTATGTGCATACTATTATATATTATATAGTTGTTCACGTACACGGGTAGAGATTATAATCAAAAAATAAAAAAGTTGCTATTATTTAATATTTTGTTAAAAATGGACGGTAAATCTCATAATGAACGCAAGGTATATACTTAAAGGTTCGACAAATCTACCTCTTACGATAATTGCGGCAAAGATCAAGGACCTCTTGTGACGTAATAGGGTGCCTCGGCGACGATAGGGAAATAGCCGGCAAGCAACGATGTAACCTGTTTGAACTCGATTTAGCTACATGTACAGTACGGCGATAGAACTTGAGAGTATGCGGACATAAAAAATATTATTATTATTTTTCCATTCGTTTTTATTATTATTATTATTATTGTTGATAACTACGCGGACCACGCGTTTGACCGAGTGTGCTCTTCCCTGCCACAATGGCCAACCGGTTTTTTTCCCGAAGAGACCTACTTAGTTGCGTAACGCTTGTCCCGGGGCCTTAAATTAAAGTGAAGCTGTGTAGTGTAATTTGCTCGTCTGACCGACTAGGAAGGATTCCGAATGGTGGCGTGAGGTTGCATCAGACCAGTTTTTCTACGAACGGAGAATAGAATACGTATAAGGAGAAATAAAAATGAAGTAAAAAAAAAAAAAAAAAACGGATACGCTTTCGCTTTCTGTAATACGCGACAAAAAATAAATAAATAAAAAAAAAAGGGTCATTCGTACGCAGGAGTGGCTCATACTAGTTGTGTGTGCTATCCCCCGAGTACCCGAATTGCAATCATTGCGTTTATAGGTATTATACAGTATCATGATTAACGCGTTGAACGGCACATAAATAACATAAGAGCTATAATCGAAAATAGTGGCAAAGTCATCATAGTTGAAGGGTTACGAAACGGAGGAACCTTGTGCGCTCAGTGCCAAACGACCAATGTTCGATAGTGGTTATGGTATAATATTATGTGTGATAATATGAAATACTCGTCGTCGCCAGCAAGCGACTAAGCGAGTAAAAAGTTCGAACCACATCGTATTGTTCGATTCGGAGTGAGTTCAATAATGTTGTGCTTTATCCCACCCGAGAACCGCACGGTCCAATATCAACGTACACGCATCGCAAGTGCAATATTGTACGGGTAGGTACTATACTCCCGTAGGGTTCTAATAAACAGCCGACCGTTTAAATTATAATAATAATTATTATTATTCCGGTGTTTGGACATCACCCGAACACGTCCGACACCCGTCGTCATCGCCCGAAAACCGAATTAAATATGATTCTGGTTTAAAACCATATCATGGAGTGAGGGCAAATCGACAACTATGTATAATACGTAGGTACTACACCTATTATAGAATAATTATAGACACCACGTCATCGCGTCTTTCGTCTACTTTTCACGTAAAACGTTAGACTGCAGACACGAATAATAATAATTGAACAGTTTTAAATTAACGAGGTTTTCGTCTAATAAGTACAATGACATTTAAAACAAAAGTCAGGTTGCGATACGTGCAGGAATGCGATTTATTTTAAAGACATTAGTAACACAGATAGGCGTATATTAATGAAGTTTCTTGAGCAGGCGGCGATCGTAGAAATATTAAGCAATATATTTAGACTATTTTCTAAATATTGTAATTGTTTTTTTTTTTTTTATGAAATATTATATAATTTGCTTATAATTATGTTTACTCGTTTTAGATTCTGATTTCCCAGCAGGGGTATGAATGTATGTTATAGCTTCACAATGATGGGGTTTTTTTGTGTCAATTTTTGTGTATTTTTACTGTAGTAAAAAATGTTTTAATCTCAAAACCTTGAGTATAGTTTCTGGTAGCAAATCTGATCTAGTTGTAAAATGTCAAGTAATTACTTTAAAAAAATGATCAAGAGGGTCCTCTTTAATTTTCAAACAAAATCTGTAAGTTGATTGTTGTAATTCAAAAATGAATGATAGTACCTATGATATTATAGAGACTATAACTTTTCACCAAATATTAATATTATAATTTTCTAGACTTGATATACATTTCCAAATATTTTAGCTATTTATAGATACCTAGTTGAAAAGTTCGAAATTGTTAAAAAATGGTTTTCGATTTTATGGGTGATACAATTTTCGCTTGAGCAAAAAGGCTTGAAAATGTTATTCAAAGTTCCACGTAAGTTTTTTTTCTGGTGATTAAAAAATAAAGCATAGCTCTATGGCGCACATTTTTTATGAGTGATTGAAGTTCAAATTTTGACATTGGATATTCGTTTTAAAATTTTACTAGTAAAATATGATCGATTACTCCTCTAAAAGATTTTCGTTGTTTAGTTTTAATTCAAAAAATATTAATCGTAAAAACTTGAAACATTTTTCTATTTCAATTTTCAACTATCAATTTCTTAACCCGATGACATTTTTGAATTTTTTTAGTTTTGTTTCTGTACGTAACAACTTTGTGCTCTGCCAAAAAGCAGATTATTGATATTTGAACACAAACGATAGTAGTACATACATTTATATACTTCATATTAATTTAATTCCGTATTTAGGTTGACACATATTCCACACAACTACAAATACGTATCAAACTGGCTATAGGGACATGATTGATTTTCCGGAAAAAAGTTATTATTTTACGGCATATTTCGGTCTATATCTACTCTTAGAGGAATCATTGTACTCAATAGTACCAATATCGTTTTTTTGACATACAATTAAATATACATCGTGTATACAGTATTGTTAGTACGTACATGCATCCACTCATTATCAGCGGACAATAATATTTAGAGTTGATTACCATATAGATTGTTTCATCCGACGTGGTCTTGTTGTGTTTACCCGTTTCAATAATGAAACAGATTAATTCGTTAGGGAAATCATTTTAACTATGATGATATAATTATATACTTTACTTCAGGCTTGTAAATGAAAATATAGTGAAACCAGGAACTTAAAACATTATCATAGTGTAATTTTCGCTAATTTTTTTTTTATTATTTATTATATTAAAAAAACATACCTACATTTTAAATGAATTATAACTTTTCATATATTTAAAAATATTTCATTGTGAATTATTCAAGTTATTGATGTTTAAAATAAGTTGCCTGGAAATCCACGATAATTGTTAAAATAGTCACTAAATAATTATTTATGAAAACCTGTTGCTTTTAGCATAATATTTTATAAAAGTGTTGAATGTAATATGCTAATTTTATTAAATATATTAGAAGTATATTTTTAAAATGTTAGATCTAATAATAATACTGTTTTATTTATGGTGTAATTATAGAAATGTGTCTAATGTGTATACTATGATTAAAAACCACAAGTAGATACGTATATTTCATAATAGGTAAGTAACCGAAAAAATTAATATTTATATATTCATAACCATACGTATTTTCACTGCAGTTATATTGTTCAAAGAAAATTATTTTATTAAATGTAAACAACAGATTGTGAAACAAATAGTTTTTATTAATACATGACACTTTATATGGTTGGCGAACGTCCTTCGGCCGATCAGTGCATTCTATATTCTAATTGACTTATCATAATAATATAATCCAAATGGTTGTTATTTTTAGCGGAACTATAGGAATCTGTTAGATCTACGGTGGTTATAATATTACAAAATCAGTGAAGCCATTTTTGTTAAGAAATGTTATAAAATCATAACAAAGTATAGAGCACGAATTAAAACTCTGGTATAGAGAATAGAATAATTAGAATTGGAAATAGATATTATCTCCAAAACTGTCAGATAAGTAATTAAAAGCTTAAAATAATGTTTGTGTTGCATCAGTTGATTCAAAAATGTTAAACCTAATATTTGAATACCCCTGCTTGAAGTTTATTCGAATAGGTAGGTGAATTTGTTTCATTAATGTATTAATATGAATTAAAATGTAAGTTAAAAGTTTTAAATTGGATTATTGATTTAAGCTTTTCAGCTTTCGTCCCTAAGGAATTGTAAAATCACAATTTTTAATTGAAGTATTTAAAATCAAAAACATTCTTTCACTAAATCATCATTCTATTCAATAGTTATGTAATCTGAAAATAAAACCTTGGGAAATGTTTACTGTGTGAAATAGAATAGTCGTCTACTTAAATAAATAGTGATTACTAGATTTTATTCTAAATTTAATATTTTTTTTAATAATAGCTCATTTATGTGGCATATAATTTAACACTAGTTCCTGTCATTTATTCTCAAGAATAATAAATAATTTGTTTCATAAATTAAACGATACTTTATTCAATATATGATTACTCACTAGGTACGCATGTTTAAACTTAATTATATTTGAAACAGTACAATATCCATTTGTGTTCAACGTTGTTTTCCGTCTAATATAAAAGTAAACGATAATGATTTACAAGCACTCCCACAAATACGGAAATCGTCACTCAATATATCATTTTTTATTTCAGTCATAAATATTATTATATTGGGAGTGCATACAACAGATTAATTTGTTCGTTTAATTTTTCGTTTTTACTTTACTCGGTACTCGGTAATTATTTAACAAGATGTAGCTTGTTGTATAATTTTTATTGGTACCTACCTAGATGGCTTGATACAATTTTAAGGTACCAATTGACATATTATGTTTATAGTGTTTATACGCATAACTACTCGTTTTCATTTATAAAATTGCTACATTCAATGTTTTAATTGTGTAATTTCTTATTGCAACTCTGATCAGATAGGTGCCTAACCTATATTATAGTATTATAAATAGCCTAAAATAATGTCATCCAGTAAGGATGTTACTTCATAATATTAATTATTATTTTCACATCATATTGAAACTAGTTCAATGTTTTATTTTTTTTTCTAAACATAATTTGAATATCTCAAATTATTAATACGTATTTAAATTTGTTTTTATTTAAACATGTTTAAAGAACTCGAGGAAATAAAATTATTTTGAAACATCCTTAATCCAAAAATGAACTTTTGCAATTAATCATAATTAAAATATATTTATTTATGATTTATTTGCACTCGTTAAACATAGTAATAATATGTATATTTTTTTATTAAATACATAGTTGAAAATCGAAAATTGAATAAATTAAAATGTAAATAATAAAATAAAACAAAATAAATCAAATTTAAACAATATATATATGTATAGGTATAGGTGTCTATAATGTATCAAGACAACCAAAGATATAACACTGATGTAATATATTTCGTTAACATTGGTCTAAACTATTATAAAAATGAAATATTAATACTTTGTGTAAGACTGTACAATTATTTAGTTTATAGGTAGATATACAGTGAAATAATTTATTGTAACTGAGTTAGCGTAGGTACAATATATGTCAAAAACTGTTATTTAATTATATTATATATTATACTAGTATGTGGTATCATATCATTAAAATTGTTATCTAACTTCATTTTTTTTCAAAACTTGTTTTCATCCAAAATGTATTTACTCGAATATAAAAATTTGTTAGTTTTACGTACAAATACGTACACTCGGCTAGAATTATATCCATTGGCCATTGCCCAACAACTGATTAGTCGATCAAAATATATTATCTAATCTATACAATACGTTTTATACTTAGCCTATATTTAGGGATGGAAAATGAATTCGAAATAAGAGAGAAAGGAGTTTGTATCATAACATGTGCAGTTTAAATGTTTGCATTTCTCGTGTGCTACTAATAAAAACGATACGATACTATTATATGGCCATAAGAGAGTGGGAACAGCATGGAAACGTACCCACCACTTCGCACTCCTGAGTAACATTTTGTTTACTATTATGTATTACATATCGCGTTATCACGAAATACGTTAGTTTACCCGACGCCGGTTAGTCAGTCAATACACCTGACGAAAATTTATTTATTTCGGCCAGTTTAAGACTGCACGCATCGATTATTTTCGAAAAACGTCAGTTTTATTGGTATCATCATAGTTTAAGTACACATTTATTTGCTATAAAATCAAATAATTAATTTTTCCTACACATTTATTTTTAGTGTTATTATTTTTATAATTTTTTTCGTTTTTAAAAATTGTGTTGTTTATAATGTGATTGCAATGCCAATTCTAATATCATGATATCGAGATGGTCATGTTACAATAAATATAAAGTGAGTGAAAAAACATTGATATTTGTTTATAAGACATTTTTACATGTAATTTTTATAAAATATAAAATAAATAAAATAGATCGATAGGTATGCATTTAAAGTGTAAAAATATATATTTTTTTTTTAAATTTTTTTTTTGTCACTAACTTTGTTAATATTATTAATGATGATATAAAGGCACCTCATATAGGCAATATAAAAGCATTCGTGAATATGATCATCGTTATATAATATTATTCAACACGCTTTTAAAATCATAATAATAGACACCTATGTAATATTAGATTTTGCTAATTAGAGCTTGGTGCATATGTATGACGTATAATACTTTATTTCTACGGATTACATACAATACTTGTATTTTAACGTTAAAATGTACATGAAAATAATTTTGAATATTTTTTACTTCGAGAAAAAAATGTCCCAAAATATTGATAACATTAATTCATAACTAATCCTATTATTATTATTATTATTATTATTATTCTTTATCATATTTAAATGCTATTTATTTAATGATACAGAAATATTCAAGATATAAACAAAATTTGATTAAATAGTTATAAATCTAAGTAGATAACTAACGTCTAGCACTTAAAGAATTTTTTCAACACGTATCAAACTATTATTTCAATAAAATAAAAAAGAATAAACTTAAACTCATAAAAATACGCTCATAAAATATATGATAGTTAAAATATTGATGTCAGTACATTGAAATTGAAATTGAATATGATATAAAAAATTACATAAGGTAATAAAACTATTTAAAAGTTATATAATGATTTCTTGACCTATTAGCATAGTTTGAATTTAAAAAGTAAAAAGGCAAATATTTACTTAGAATAATAGTATTTACATTTGACACCTAATAATAATATTACTGCTAGCATAACATTTGGTCGGGGAATCTGTTTTTTTTTTTTGTAAGAGCATAGATTATTATGTGCATTATATTAGACGCATGGCATATACGATTAGTGCTCGTATTATTCTCATTGAAATAAAATTGAATTTTTAAAGAATTTTGACAATTTTATAACGATTGTTTCTGTACAATAAAGAGCGATAAAACTGTGTTGAATTCCAGATAGCGACTAAAAAAATTAATTGTTTTTAATTACCGTGATTCTATTACTTTTTTGTTAAGTAATAAAAATTATGAGGTGTAATGATAACCACTAACTGAAATAAATTACTTACTTTAATCATACAAATATTGTTAATCATCATCGTAAGCATCCCATGTCATCTAAAAACCAATATCTTATTTTTTGCTCGTCAATATATTATTGTAATTTACTCTTTGGTGTATCTACGAATACAAAACAATTTCAAATATCGTGTATTGTAAAGAATATAATCATCACTATTTTTTGGATATAAGGTTTTATCCTTTACAATTATACTTTTTAGTCCTTGGCGAACATCTTCAAATAGGTTTTTTTTTTAAATACTTCAATTATACCCAGACAGTCATAATATATCGAGGTCAACCGATATATATGATAGCACATCGATTTAATTGTAATTAAATAATTTGAAATGAATAGGTACAATGAACACACTTGAGCACTGCTATGATTAATTAAGATAGAAGATTTGTTATCTACGTGAATTATAAGTAGCCAGCAGGAATACTGTATTTTCCATAAAAATGGCATTGAGTCATAGAAGACTACTGAGATAAGTAACTAATGATCTTCTCCGTAATAATAGTATCTTGTAATGATGTTTACAAACTTCAACAAGATGAATTATAGTATTGACCACAGTAATCGTGAAAATAGAATATACAATAGTTATCTAACAGTACCAATCTATCAACCTAATTTATTATTAATTGATACATCGTAGTGTATTTGATGTAGGTACCAGATAAAACGAACGTTATTTATACCTAAGTAGATGGTATACAGTTCAAGGGTGGATGTAGATATTCGAGATTATTCATAATGCATTTTCATTAACATTAACATAAAAGTTAAGAATATGTAAACCGTACGGTATAAAGAGAGTAACTCGTGCAAGTGCAATAATACATATATAAATATAAAATAATAATCAAGAAATAAATCTTAAATATAACTTTATTGTTACATAAATATCAAGTACCTATACTTTCATATTTAAAACATTGTTCAGATACCTTATTAATTTATATTTGATTTAAGAAAAATCTTGATTACGAAAAATTTACTTCTATAAAAATAGAAAAATCCAAAATCATTACAGCCCTCAATTTTTTCAACGATACTTCATATTGTGATATTATTTACGATTCTGTTCAAAATTTTAAATATGTGTTGCATAAGTCATAAATGTATCGACTGACATCGACGAAGAAGTAAGTGATTCCGGTTGTAAAATATTGATAAATGGGTATAGTGAAATATATTCGCATTCCATACGGTGAACATGTTTTAATGGTTATAATCATATATTATATTCTTCATTCTATAAAACTATAACAAATTTCATCACAACCATTATCACCTTCATCCCATACTTAGATTAAATGATCGGATAATTTGTTTAAGTCTTTGGAACACAAACATAAATAACCTTTAGCACAGCAAGAACCATTAAGATACATTAATGATCTTATAATTGACACATTAAAGTTTAAAAAAGTAAATGTACTTGTACTTAAATCTCAAAATAATTGTCTCCTACAGACACGTTTAAGATAATAATATATATATATATATATGTATGTATGTAATATATATATTGTACAAAGTCATAATAAATATCATTAATTCGATCACACTGAAGGTTAATCAAATCTCGTTTCGGTATTAATAACATACATTTTTCAAAAATAATTGTTTTGGGCGATGTAGGTAATTGTTCCATAATAATATACTTTGCTCGTTTTATCTATTTAATAGTATAAAACAATTAAAATGCCCGTTTTTATTCCATTAACGCCATTAAATGAAACAAAAACAAAAAAATCACAGGAGACAGGACACAGAGATCGGATGCTGAGAACTGGTATCGTTTTGCTCACCTCGGCAAAGGAAAATAATATACACCACAGACGTGTATTGAGACATTCGATTTAAGACAAATAATAATAATAATAATGATAATATAATAATAACTTATATAAGTGTAATTAATTACGACATTCAAAAATCATTTTTAAAAGGGTCTGGGTTAAAATATTTGTTTGTCATTTCAAAAAGTGTTTTATTTTATTACTTCAATTTTTTATTATTTCCTGCGATTCAGGTAAATTGTAGCTGGGTTTCTTAGAATCGTATTCTCGATTTTTTACTCTATTGGATAGAATGTTCTCATATTAGTTTAAAAACTTCAGATACCATAATAAAATATGTACATTTATTGATGTAAAATGAACACAGATAGGTAGATAGGTACTGGGTAATTAAATGTAAAGTAAAGAAATAACGAGAAACATTGCAATTCATTTGTAGATCTGAAACAAAAACAGAAGGCTAATATAAAAGATTATCATTATAGTATTATATTATTAATATGATAGTATAATGTTATATTTTTTTTTTGTATATGAACCTTGTAACCAGTTTTGTCATTTAAATGCTCAAGTAAAATTATTTTATGCGAATACATCAAAATAATTTCCTAGTAAATTTACATATTATTGAATGCATTATGACCGGAATTGTTTGGCGTACTTCCTATTTCGTGCAATAAATGATATTATGTACAAATATGATATGATGACGGCTCAATAATTGCTTTGCGACTGTTGTCAGTTGTGACGATGTATTATATGTGTACATAATATCATATCATAATTAAGTACCTGTACGGCCTTAAATTGTTTTTTTATGAAACTAAGACACAAGGTACAAGACATATCATTCTCGCATGGTTTTCTTTTAGAACGCATGATAACTCTGCGGTTTATTGTGTACGGACAATGGCGATTTGTTGACATACACATTTTTTGTAAAACCGCAATTACTTTGCCCTGACGTAGACGGTATTTTGCATAATAATTAATTATTTCTTGATCGTAATCAATAAACAAAAATTGACCTTCCCCCGAAGTCTTTAAAATGTTATTTTAAATTATACGAATAAATTTACACACGATAATCTATGATTTCGTTCATTGAACTGTACAAACGCGTAAGTAGGTAACATTTTTTTTTTTTTACTTGTCTATTCGGCTTACCTATATAACGGCCAGTATTCGGTATTCTCCATTAAAATACAACAATAACAAAATAGTCTATTTAATTTTAAATAACAAATAAACTACTTATCCACAAATATAACTACCTGTATCAATATATAAATATTAAATACCCACTAGCTCTCATAATATTGAAAAAAAAACAAATTTTCATTGATATACCAATTTTCTAAATTTGAAATTCACCCAAACATTACGTTTTAGGTTGCGAAGATGTCTATTTATTTTTCAAATCGATGACGTACAATAATATAATTTAAATACCCTTGAAAATCGACAAACGTTTTTATTAACGTCATAACTTGGTTAAGCTGCACAATAGCAATAAAACATATTGCAAACATTGTTATAATCATAGCCGAGTAATTACACTGTTATAATCTCATTACATAAAAAAAAAATTGTAAAACTCTTATTGATTATTGGGTACCTACGCGTAATGATAACCTTACAGTATTTCAATACATTATATTATACTACGTCTAATCGCCAGTAGAACAAAATATTATAATATATTATCTGATAAAATCATGCAAACACGAACGGTGTGTATCGATATTAAGAAAAAACGATTTCCTCAAGACAACAATATTTTAGTTAAAACTTTCATATTTTGCGGTGTCTGTCATGTAATATGGGTACCTATGGGGTCGTATGTGTTGTTATATAAACTCATGCGCATTATTCATCGTCACACAAAAAGCTACACAATAGACTTTGAATTGATATGACTCAAATATACGCATATTGGACGCGACAAAGGTCTCCCTCTTTTGCAGCGGTCCGCACAATAAAAGATCGTCGAAATGATGAATAGGCATGAGCCACCGAGCAGCACTGCTGGACGTCGGCTAATAAAAAACGATCACAGCGCGTTTAACCAGTAACCAGTTTAACGCAGGTACCCATACGATTTCTTGACGAGTTGAACTGATTCTCCTGAGTGAACGAACTTCTATGCAATGCAGGACGATAATGCAATACGGACGTCGATATAATAAGGATATCAAATCGTAACAAAAATAATGTAGACTTGACTCGAAAATCCATAATAACTGTGTCATCGCATGCATCCGTATAGGTATAATATAACGATATTATTTAAATCAATATTATAATATTATTCTCGCTGCACTTTTAACACTGCGCACGCGGAATTTAAATTCTATATTAATCATTGAACGGGTATTATAATTATATTATATAATTATTGCGCGTTCACGTAATACAATAATACCTATATAGTACCGTACATTAATTGTGTCTATATATATAAATATATAATATAATATTATAATAATATATAAACATTTTTTAATTCATATTTATAGACACTGTGGAATCGCGCGCGTGTGTGTGTGTGATATAAATATATACAGAAAATAGGATACGATAAACCATAAACGCAAGTATAATACGCGGTGCACACATTATACCTACGCAATCAAGTTCAACCGTGTAGCCTTGTTATAGTTGTTGGTATACACATAATATAGTCAATAAAAACAAAAATTTGTGAAAACAAATTACAGAACGTACAGCATAAATACAATAATAATAATAATAAAACATTGTTTAGAAAACCTGACGATTTTTAGCGACGCCTATTCATGTCAGACCGTTGGCGCGGATAGCCGTTATGAAATGTGCCCATACACTGTACCGTATACGTATATAACGCGATCGTTGTGTTACAGCAACCGTCCAGATTGCAATGTAATAATATGATAATCAAACATGACGATAATTTGTGACGGATTTTAGAGGCATATAGAACTGAATAATGTTAGTCCCGTGGCCACACCTGTAGACGACGACGGCGGTGGTGGTGGTGTGCGTGTACCCCATATTGTTATTAATATTATTATTAGGTACATATTTGCAACTAGAAAATTACCCACATTGGATGTGTATATAGTAGCTATAGGCACTTAAATACCGGTACAGCGGTAGTGGTATACGTGTCCGCCGACGTCGGGATTCCGAAACTGTTGGTTAACTAAATCGAAAAGCAACAATAATTACGACCATCGATGACGTACAACAACATGATTGTTTTGCATATTATTACAATATCATATTATATATATTATAACATGGCGTGTATTTTCCCGATAATTCTACGCAAATGTCTGCTATACCATCGACACCCTTCTAAGGTCAACCAGTTTGATACACCAACATTAATACTATTCCAAAATAATGTTTGTGTATAAAAAAAAACCCCCATAAGGAAGTAGACGAATTATTCAAGAGATGAAAAGTGTACATGAATCATCAGACCGGCTCAACGGATTTATAACAAAACAAATCCAATAAATTACTTCCATTCAGTAGTTGACCGGCGAAACTGATACACTTTTAAAAAAAGTGCGCGACAGTGTTGTATTTTTTTTACTTTACATTACTTTTATTTTTAACCGACTAGATTTTTATATTAGTTGTGAATTACAATAAATTTATTAAAGTGAATTTAATAAAATAAAATAAAAGTGAACAAAATTAAATCAAACTTAATTAAAGATAATATAATAAAATACATTTAAAGTGTAGTTGAACACAATCATTTTCGTTTTGGATAACTATTGGATTTTATTTGGATGCCTATACCTATGTATAATTTCTATACACGTAAGTCATAATTATAATTCATTCGTTTATTCGCATTTTGAGATAGGGTTCGATCAAAATATTTTTTGAAAGGAATATGATTATTATTTATACAAATCGTATTAATTTATTGCGGTTATCGGTCATTTATTTATTGTTTATTTTCCTAAAAATAATTATGATTTTTATTTTACATTAATATCTTTTGATTAATATTACATTGCATACACTTGACTCTACAAACTATACAATTATTTCAAAATTGATTGGTTATTTGGTCGTGCAAATGAAATATATTTTCACAAGTATAGAATGTTATAGAAAAAGGTAGAGCTTACGTTTTTTTACTTTTTTAAATATTTATCTATTAAGTTTTAAAATATTTAATACATTACAAAATGTATGATTGTTAATAAAACAATAAATCGATCTCGGCTATTTGAAATATAATTTCATTGCACATAATAATATGGTATATTTCTAACCAAAGTTAACCGTATTGTGCCAAGTAATGTAGGTAGGTATACATTATCAACCCATTATAGTATACAGTAATAAATTTAATAGTTCTTTCGAGTATATCTGCCGCTAGTATATAGTGTTATAGTGTATGTAATATATAATATATAATACTGTTAACACATGACAATAAATAAGTAGTTATGACAAGTGAACATATTTTATAATAATCAACTCGTCTGCTGGCCCCATGATGATCTTGAAACACTAATAGGAAGTAAATGGCGACATACGTTCTTAGAGTCATTGAAAATATAAATGTAATCGTTTAACGAACATAATAAAATCACTAAACTATAAACTATAACCGGATATTTCCTTAACTAAACAGGAAGTGCTAATGAATAATATAATGTATCAAGGTTAACAGTTGGACCTTAAGGGATGTCTTGGCATTTTGGTGACGTACAACTTCGGGGAAATACGGGTGGCAAATTTGAGAACACGCCACAGGGGAAACTTAGTGGTAGCCAGCACTCATATTTAGTAGGGACAGTGTCTGACCGTGACCCGAATTCGCAATAATTCCATCGAAACAGGTTAGACATCATAATGCAGCCAAAACATATTATTCACGTGAAATTCTATAATATTTTAAAGACCGTATATATATATATATATGCGTGTTTGTATTGTATCATAATATATGCCTATTACTCGAAAACGTTTGTCAATGCGCGCGTAGACGGAACAACAATTTGCGATAATGGAGTGGTAGTGCAATAGTTTAATAGGATTTGTTTTCATTAAATTAATATCTAGTTGACAATATTATTATTATCCGTCAGCTTCGTTGCGTGTTTTTGCGTATTTTATCTGGAGCAGTGACTTTTTTTTATAAACATTGAACACTACATGGTCGAGGTTAAAAACTAGAATATAATATTATATTATCAGCTTGAAATAACCATAAAATAAATATATTTATAAATTCCTATATAAAGTATTTACAAGTATTATACCTATATAGGTACTTCTATGATCCATGACATTCAATTTTAAAGTGTAAGCTGTGCTATTCAATACATATGTTGTTCATTGCAATAATTTATACTTCTCTTATAACTACCAAAACTACACTAAATACAAAACAAACCAAAATGTCAACTTAAATTAATATACTACGCATTGCTAATGAAGTTGTGTTGTTTCGGTTAAACATCAGTACTGATGACTTATCTTACTTGAAGTCTTGGTTCGATATTTTTAAGTAGGTATTAAGTTCTATAATACTATACAATAATATAATATTTGTGTAATATGTATACACACATACAATATACATACACGACTGTTGTGTAGTTAAATTAACTAATCCATTAATAAAAGTGCACAGGCAATTGGCATGAGAAATATTCAGACGAAATACTCTGGTTGGATGGGGCCGAGGGTTGGGGGGGGGGGGGTATCAGAAAATAAACAGTTATTATTATTATATTATAAACTTATATATACTATAATAGCGCTTTATTTCGAATAATATTATAAACTAAAAATTATATAATACTCCAGCCATATTTTTAAAGTTTGATTCCATGGCGATTGTTATTACTCATAATTAAAAGTTAACACCAACACTGTAAATTAAAAATAATTATCAGAATTAATAATAAACACTGAAATAAGATAAGCATTGAGGAGAAATTCTATTGGTGTTTAAGTTTATCAAACTCATAACATTTCATAAAAACAAATATCGTACATGACATTTTAATGAGTGTTTCTTAAACACCAAACGTAACTCTGTATCATTATAACTGTTAATAGTAGTCATTTCTTATTATTAGGATAACGCTAAAATAGTTCAATATTTTATAATATATTTTATCACTTTCATAAGACTTATCGTCAAAGAAATACGACGAGTATTGTCGTATTGACAGAAGTATAAGAGTTCAATGTTCAGCTTATATTCACATTTTGTATAAAAACTACAATAACATATTAATAAACCGAAAAATGAGTTAACTTATATTATGGACCATCTGCAGGTTTACTTAAACATAATTTTTTTTTTTTTTAAACAACATTTAGCAAATTAAATAGATCTCCATTTATACTACTGTATCAAAAAAAAACTATAAAATAAATAAGCACCATAAGAAAAATAATATTATGTTTTAGTTACAATCGTTTTTAACTTGAGAAATTTAAATAATTAATGATCTTTTCATTCTATTTATATATATATAAAATAACTGCAATTTTAATTGATCAGTGAATATAATAAGCTATTAATTTCTATGGTAACTAAAAAAAATTATGCAAAATGATATAATTATATTATAAGTTTATCCAATAAAAAACCTCAAATACTATAATAATATTCTTTCTGAGGTGGTTTTTATGACCCACATAAGCTAACCCATATTTCGTTTAATTAATTTAATGATTACAAAAAAAAAAATTATTATTTTAAGTCAACTAAAATAATATATTAATTTATTAATAGTACTTCAGTTTAACCAAAACCAAAATTATTGTCCAACTTTGATGAAATTTATTTTGTGATTATTAAAGCATCAATTCCATTACCCGGTAATAACGAACTGTACATCATGCATTTAATTATTTAATAAACATATTATTATTTAACTAAGTACTAAATACTAAACTCAATTCATAATCTAGACAATATTCATAAAGGTAAATAAATAAATTTAATCATCAAAAATAAAAACATTTTCAAATAAAAAATAAATGGTTTCTAAATCTGAACTAGGAAGGTGTATTTGAATTTGTATAAAATGAAATGTGCATTAGTTTAATGTTAATGATCACTGGTAGTGATTATGAATTGCATTAAACAAAATAGTCATCAAGAATGCATGTACAATAATGGAAAATGAAAAGGTCACAATAATGAACAAATTATATTGTTTCATTTTCTTCGTCAATTTCCTGTATGAACAGTATTTAAAATGCATTAACCATACGGTAAATAATTCATATTGGCAAAATGGACTTGAAATCGTTCTCAGAATATTGGCACGTTGGAACATTATAATATCATGTTAGATATTGTACCTCCACTTGATATCGTTGTCTTTTAATCGTTCTCAGAATTATTGGAACTTTGGAACATTATGGCACAATAATATGTTAATAATCGCACTCGATATCTTTGTCTCAATTTAAATATAATAATATTTAAATCAGGTGCATAATACATAGAATGTAGTCGACGCGACGTGTACACACGTATTCTGATACGATATTCTACAGGTAGTCGTCTCACTGTAAAAACTAGATAAATCGACGAGTCGTTTTCAAGAGGTCTGAAATACGTTTGGAACCTGCACTGCGTCTGTTACTTACATCATATAAAAAGCATTCTACGCTTCCGTATAGGCGAACACGACACGTCGTGTTATACAAACAGAATATTATTCGCATCGGTGTTTTTTTTTTCCGTGAGAGTCAATTATTTTCATAACGCTATAATACAAACGTGCTAGCAAACTAAGAGTGTAGGCACCTATAAATCGCAATTGCACTGCCTATAGGTGCCCACTATATTACCGTGTACAGAGAAATGATCCGTTTGCGTTCACACTGCAAGCCAGCGATCGTTACCCGCGGCGTGTGCGTTTAACAAAATAATATAACAATATTATCTGTTTCGAAATGTGTTCCGATATATACCTGAGCGGGTAAACAATATTTGTACACTGGGAAGGACTGCAATATTATATCTGTACGCGACTGTAGAACTGCCTCGAAACATGAAAACATCGCGCAACTTGGTTTTTTCAACACGCACTTTTGCTAACTACCGTTGTACAGCAGTCGTATAGTACTCGCGTCCGTCGAAATAACAACACAACATGTTAACTGACCAATAGAACGACCATTCACGTGGGTTCGACAGTGTATAGTTGATGTCGTCAGCGAAATTATTCCGAAATTGATGACCCAAATACGATTTTTTTACTATTGATCCATTATGCGTTAGGTATTGTTAATCACCTCCGAGTGTCTTGAGTGGCGAATATATAATAATAAATACAAATGGTATAATGATGTGTCCGTCCGTCCGTAATAATAATATTGTTATCCATTTTTCTCGATTACAGTATCGGACTCACTTGCAGAGGTGGCTGCCCGGGCGCAAGGCGAATGGGATGCGAGATTATCGTACGAACACATCACACACTTTGAACGTAATCAACGATACCCACCGCTGTTAACCAGCAACGAACATGGGCCTAACCCCGATCAAATTACCGTACCAGTCGGCCAAAAATCGATTGTTTGGCGTACAACCCCGGATGTCGTCCAGCTTTCAGCAAATACCGACTTTCAACATAAACGACCCGTATAGCAATGACCGACAGCCGAGTCGACGAACCACCAGACGAAATGGATTACCCATCAACATGCTCGTCTCCCAGCAGAAGAGGATCAGCAACAGTGAGTACCCGTTTGTTTTTCTCGGCAATATGTTATTTGAATCGCATTTAATCATTTATGATGGCCAACTGTAAATCGAGTAAACGAGAGGACGAAATAAAAACGCCTTAATATTTAGAATAGTGCCTATATTATACATGTTTGATATATTATTGATATATTATTATCACAGCAGTCTTAAATTTAAAACAATGCAACCAAAAGCTTAATGGAAAACTTTTCTTTTTAATACGTATATGGGCTATATTAAATCTATCGCCACATATATATAGAGCACTATACGTTATTCTGTCAACTATGTTTTTAATCATTATGTTGACAAACCCAATGGTCATTGCGATTAACATAATATTAATTTTAAATAGTGGCACTACCTATATTATAAGATTAATGAAACTTAGTCATTTCCTTATTTATCCTAAACCTACCACTTTACTTAGAACACCAGACATATGTTACCTACACAATATCTATTTGCATTTTTGAGTGTAAGTAATATATTAAAAATTATTATTCAATTAAATTTACTCGATTTTACATATTATTATTTATATCATATTTGATATTTAAAAATATATAATAAAATTCCACTTTGGAGCACACAGCGAGTTTTTTCTATGTGCTTATGCCATTTTTTGTAAATAACTATTAAATATTGTTTTTCCTTTTAAAAAAAATTGTAAATAAATATGTAATGTGCTAAGCAAATAGAATAATGGGAATAAAGGTTAAGATATACCTACCTTAAAATTAGTTTTTTTTTTAATTACATAATTTTATTCAAACATAAATAATGTTCAATATTGTTTTTTTTTTTATCTTAATCTACCATCATCTAAAACTATAAAACCTATACCAAATAAAAATATATAAAAACGCTTCGAGTCGTTAAATCAGGAAGAAAATTCAAGAAAACATTAATTTTTTAATTAAGGATTATTACCCAAGGCGAAATTGTGACCACAAAATCAATAGACATAGGTAACCGAGAGAGAGAGCTATTACCTAAATATCAACCGTCACCACGAATCACTCTTGAATAATTCTAGTGCACTAGACCGTATAGAGTATTCTTACGGTCCATAATATAATATTTCAAAATACGCCTAGTTTTACGTCATAATATAATATAATATATTTTATTAGTGGACATTATCATTCTTATAAACATTGAAACTTATAAACACATAACACGTCATGCGAGTTTTGCGGTGAAGAGTTTTTCTCCCAATTAATTTCACGTTGACCGGCAGTTTCGGCAGACAATTCGGTAACATTTTACTATATTTTTGAAAGAGTTCGACAAACTTCTAAGATTACTTGTTTACGATGAGATAATACGTTTAGTAGGTCACCGGGAAATAAAAATCGAGAGTACCGCGAGCGTTCGTCAACTGAACGAGCTGATCAGCTGGACCCGGTTTATCAACTCTGCCCTATTACATAGCCTTCTGTGTGCAGTGTGCTACATGCCTACATATTATTGCAGACTGCATGTGTGCCTGTATAATGGCTGTTAGCTGGAGGAAGTTTTTAACACTTCATTGTGATGTTGCGTAACAACTGTTGACCGGGAAACGTATGGGATAACTGCTGGTCAATCGAATTTAAAACGAGTATTCAAAGGTAGGAGAAAGTAATAAAATTACCTATATTATGCTTGCATTATGACTATACAAATTCGAGATTGACACACTTCGGCGGAATTAAATATTCATCGATTTTAGAATGATACCGATCGACATTATTTTGTTCTCGAAATTTACATCATAAGACGTATCATAATTTATAATAATATTATCTGATAAAATAAAACAGAGAAATAATATAATATAATATCATACGAGTATTTTGTATTTGTACGCGTACACTTGTGTAACTCGGAATTTAGCCTATTATGTTTGGTACGCTGTATGATTATTTATAGTATACTTAATGCATAATATTACGTTATCACGAGGAATTGAGAATACCTTGTGACATCGGACATTGGTGCTGTTATTAAACGTACTTATTAGACCGAAACATAAACCTACGCAATGAGCATCCAACTAGTGAGTTTTAAGATTTCGAGTATCATAATATATGAATAATAAAGTACCTACCTATTTAAGTTACCAACTGCAGTTCCTTGTATTTTTTTTTGTTTTTTAATGAGTGTGTTGGAACGCAAAGTAAATACCTATACCAGACTACCCATTTATTATTTCTTTAACTCGAGGAAATGTTGACACATTCAAACGTCATGTCTAAAAATACGTAAAATATGTATTATATAAATAAATATTTACATTTGAATCATTATAATATATTATAACTATTAATAGCCTATTTTGAAACCAAATATAACTCCTAGTCACAAAAGGTATCATAAAATATGTATTAATAAAAAAAAATATGGAAATTATGAACGTTTGCCAATGTGAATGGGCCATAGTGTTTTCCCCGTTTTCGAATGAAAAACATAAAAACATGTATAGTTATATAGTACATGTACTGAATAACGGGAAATCGCAGTAGGTAATGATTATATAATAGCCAACACTATTTTATAACAGCCATGTGCCCATAATAAACAACAACAATAATATTTAAAAAACGTTGTTGTATTGATCATTTCTAAATGAAGTCAGTGCCGATACTTTTAAGCTTTTTGTAGATTACTCACTAACAACGATAATTCCAAAATGTCGAAATATGTTCACTTTATCTTGTCACTTATTGTATAATTATATAAATTTATAATTATTTATACACCTTGTTCGTGGTACAGTCATTCATTAATCATGACCGCGAAATATTATAATCTTCACCGAACCATGGAAGTTATACAATGAATGTGTGTCGAAATATATATGTGGTTTTAAGTTGACTATTATATATGTCTATATCACATGATATACAATGATAGTCAGTAAAAAAATTAAGATAATAGTAATAACATTATTTTGAGATAATTAATAATTTTTTGATTGGATTCAATTGTAGTTAATAATTACACATTTTTTTTAAATGTTTTCTTTAAATATTATTAAGGTCATAATAGGGTCGATTACTTCGTTTAGTTATTAATTTACAATAAATAATTTTGTATACATATCAAATTAATAATATATAATTATAATAAATATGTATGTATAGAAATAATATATCTAATCACATTTGATATTCATATTTGAATGTGCGGATTAAGTAATATTTTTATTTAATTGTTACAAAGAAATTGTATTAAAATTAATTAATTTAGTATACAATCGAAAGCAACAATTTAAAATTTCACTCTGTATTTTTTACCTACTGATATTGGTACATATATTAATATTATTGTTTTCGCAATTAAAAATAATTGCAATGTTTGTTAACGAGTGCTGAGGAACTATTAAGTGAACTTTGACAAAATTATATTTAAGAAAAGTTAAATTATTTACTACATTGATAAAAACATCAAAAATATTTTTTGTGAATAAAATATTTGTATGGTATATAATTCATTGAAATTTAGTTATTCTCCTCTATATATAATATTAATAAAAAGTATGAAAAAACTTTTAAAAAAATCGTCTGGATATAATATAAGTTATAACGCATTAACTCGACGAAGGTAATTTTACATTTACATTTGATATAGGTAGGAAATGAGATATACAAACATGTGGTACATTGGTATTAAGGTACCAATAAGTCTTAAAGGCTAAGGTTAATATAATATATGTTTAATTATTTTAAAACAAAACCAGTTATTGTTAATAAAATAAGACAAACATTTTATTAACCAACTTTTTATGATTGTGAAAGATCAACGTATGTTTGTTTAAAAATAATCTACCTAGCCTGAAAATGTTTAAAATTTAAAGTCTACGTTACTTCCAAAAGTCTAAATTCAAAACTACTCGTTTCCAAATAGTTTGTATCGTAATTAAGTTAGAATTATATTTATATTTGAGTTAATGACATGTGTATAAAATAAATAAAAATGCAATTTAAATTTGTTTCAGGTCGACTAGCGGTCATCATATTTGGCGTTGTAGCTTTAATAGCTGGACTAATACTGTCTTCAGTTCCATGGGTTCATTATATAATTTTAAAGGTAATTTTCACAATAGCAATCATATAAGAATATTAGAAATAACACTACAGGTGCTTCTAACACAATAAAAATAATTAATAACTAAACAATTGAAATCGCAGAGAATGTCCAAATTCAAATATTTGTTCATTACAAAAATCACATAACAATAAATACTAATTACCAATATCAATGTGTAAAGAAAAAAATACGTACTGAACTTTCTATTCAAAAACGATACTTAAAAAACGTATCACTGAGCGTTGATAATATAATCTGATATTTGCATAATGTTCAGTGCATATTCATGGTATTACGAGTATATGACAATTGAAATGTGTGATATTAAACATTACAAATATTGATGAGAGTTATTAATTTAACGCTAATTATAGCATCTATATATATTATATAATCTTCTTGATAAAGCACGTTTAGCAAACATAAAATAAAACCATTGTTCATGACACAATATACAAAATAAATCACTTGATTGTTTTAGTTATTTAAAAGCATTGTAAAATACGGTTAAAACCCGAAGAACGTTAATTCATTTTTAATTAAATATCAAACAATATTTTATTTGAAAATATCAGTTACTTATTATTTTGATTTCGGTCAGGTGTTTATGGTTCTTTAAAAAAACTTAATAAAAACAACGATTTCATTTAAATTCTTACTTAGTCACTTCGTACACTTCAACTAACACCTTCAATACTGCGTTAAAGTATTATATAAAAAAAACCTCTAATTCGGTTAGTTATAATATTAAAGTATATAATTAGTCTACTGCTAGGTAAACTGGTTGACTATATTATGTATATTTCTTAAATTTTAAAACATTAAAAAAAAAAATAATTCTTGTTTTCAATTTTAAATCTGAAAGATATGTACAGAGATCTATTTAAAATATAAAATGTATTTGTCTTTTCAATACGTTTATTTATACTTAGATATATAATTTTCACGATTTAACTATTTGTATTAAAATACAATTAAAATATTTAATATTTAATTTCTCTTGTTCAATTTCACTCATTTATGATAATTTTATTTTAGAACTTGAAAATATGGAATGGCACTTTAAGTTATCACTACTGGCAAAAACCTGGCGTATTAAGACTGACAAAAGTATTCATATTCAATGTCACCAATCCCAATGGCTTCTTACACAACGGAGAGAAGCCAAAACTTCAAGAAATTGGTCCATTTGTTTATAGGTAAGTTTTTATCCGAACAATGTGTTATACTCAAGAAGATAAACTAAAATATTTGTTTATTGGAGCCTTATAAGTTTGAAAATTATTTTTAAAAGATTTAACTAATAAAATTATAATAAACTATTAAGTCATAAATTAAATAACACAGGGATTAGCTAGATAACAATTTCCAATTTTTAATTTGTAAGTGAATTAACATGACTATAATCATTAATCAAGTGCCTAATTATGGAAAAAAAATGACTGGAATTTTTTAGCTGGGTAAAATATAGTAGGAAAACCTACTTTATACTTTAAACTATGTTTAATAATAATTGAGATTGTTCAATTGTTTTAACTGCGTGAAAATAGTTCGTTTGCAATGTTCGTATCATGTAGTTACAACGTTACTAGTTACCTATTTATTCAATAATTGAATAAGTGATAGTATTGAATGAAATACTTTATAGGTAAATAGCAGATACCTATACTTTAAAATATAGTAGGAATGCCCACGGACTATGATAATTTAACCAAACTGTTTTAGTTACTCCAACTACTGGTGGATATTATAAGTATCCTTAAAGTTACTATATTTTGAAGTTAATTTAACAGTTTTTGGAATATTTGCTTCCTGTTTAATAAAACAAAATATATTTATAATAATTTTCACATTTAGAACAAATAACAACAAATTATCAATAATTGTAAAATACATTTTAAAAAACACTTACTTATCTATCATGTTATCAACGTAAAAAATCTTTACATATCTATCTGTATCTTTAGATTAATTATTTAAATTACTATTTATTTTATTATTTATCGTATGGCTAACAATTATTATTTTATGTTTTGTACTCGACAACCAACACTGATCTTGAGAGTTAAATATTTCTAATAATTTAATACATATCATTAAATACTTTTTAATGCATATTGGTTAGTCACGAGTTACCCATGGAATATTTAGATACATAACATAGACTTAAACATTTAACGAGTCTTATGTTACATTCATTTTAAGGATAATATATATTTATATTTACATTTATCAATAACCCTAAATGATGATGCAACTTTATGAAACAAAAGTCATACATAAACGATATCGAATATAGTGGGTAGACCAATCAATAATCTACGATCAACATTTTAAGTTTTAACGAATTTTTTAATATTTAATAGTTAGTACTAATAATATACCATAATAGTTTAGATCGGTAGTTAAAATTAAAATCGTTTTTTAAAAATATAATGTCAACAACAATTATTTAGTTTACTTTCTTATAGTTATACTTCAAAAATTTTAAATAACAATAATACAAAATGCGTACGTTCACTTTACCATAGAAACCTTGCTAGAAAATATCGATGAAGAAAATTAAAAAAATAAATATTCACATAGTGGTTTTTCGAAACTTGCTTTGGAAGACCTAATTACACAATAAATTAAATACTATAATAATTGTCATTACTTTCGGTCTTGAAGTTAATATTATTCATAATAAATTAATAAATATAACGATCGATGACTGAAAAGTAATTTATTAGGTGCCTATAAATACTTCGATAATTATTAGAAACACGATTCGAGTTCATAATATATTATTATCCACCTAATACGGGAAAATTATTTCACCAAGTTAATCCAGTGAATACCAACAATAAATTTTACCCAAAAACTGTTGTCCAAGCACGAAGCATTACCGTTATAGTTTATGAGCTGACAATAATTATATCCAAATCCAACCTACAATTTTCATAATAAATGTGGAATCCTTGAAATCTATCTACTCGTGAATCTTCTATTTGTTAAAGATAACGTTTTGATGGTAGTGTTGTATCAACAGGAATCTCATCTGTACGCCCTTGTGCTGAATTGCACAAACAATATATTAGTCCTATAGTCCTTAAACGCATTACACATTGCTACGAAACAAACCCCTTTACCTAGCTAAATGTCAAATTTCCGAAAAACGTGAAATTCGTAATATCGTGTTACATGACATTTAAACGTGCTGGGTTTTATTTGTCATTTATGTAGATTGTAAGTACGTAATAATTTATTTACATAATACATTATATTATGCAGTTATATCATCATTCTATTATTCGTATACAATTTTATTCTTATATGAGATAGACTAAAGATTTTCATTAAGTAAGTACCTACATCTTTAAACTACGTTAGATATTATTATACTGTTATAGATAGATATAGCTGCGTTTTAAATGGTCTAAATTAAAATGTACCAATTTATACAATTCTTAAAGAGATTTCGTTTTGAAAAAATGAACATGAACATTACTTAAAAACGAATTTAAATATAGATAAACGAATTTAATGAAAAATATTATTTCATTCTATATCCCTATGGTTTGTGTTTATCCATTATAGTTATGATATTATATGCGAGTACTTAAAATAATATTATTTGCACTACTATAGAATGCAATATTATGGAAACCTTTAAATAGATCGCAAATTATTTTAGTCAGATTATAATGTTATGTAAGTGGATAGTTCACGAACATTGCCACAACGGCATAACTTATTATTATATAGCTATTACCTATTTAAATAATGTATGGTAAGACACCAATGCATGTAATTTATACTAAGTAAAATGTCCATGAAATGTCATCTTAAAGTAATAAAATTAATATCAATAATTATTCGTTTACATACCGTGATATAGATTAGGCGCACCAGTCTTAATTAACTGGGTGTTTGTTTAGTAGGTTAGCATTAAGTAAGCTAATACGGAGTTAGTAAAGGGGTCCTAACTTAATTACTGTGTTCTACACAAACCCAAATTATTAAAATAAAATTAATATTTTTATACATTTTTTTAAAAATTATTATTATTTGAAGCTTCTGCGTCTAAGATCATGGCTGCAACAACTACACATAGGTTATCATTATATCTTAGAATACGTTAATATTGGTATACATATTTGTATAAACTTTAAACATTATAGGTAGGTACCTAATTTTGCGTCGTACTTGCTTAATACTTATACAACTTTACATCGAATAAAAATGTAACGACAATCAGCCATGCTATTCATACTAAAGACCATTTATTATTTCTCTAAAATCTACAACCCTTGTTAATTAATTTTAAAATTGCAATTATTTTTATTCTCATTAGGTGCAGTATTATTGAAAAAAATAACCTAATACACATTAAGTATCAAATTTTATACAATACGCGTAATCATATTGTGTTGTAGTCTGTAGATACCACTAATATAACACAATATATTGGTCACATGGTATAGGCTTTTCATTTATTTGAAATTCGATAACATATATATGACCCTGGATGTAACGTCTTTAGTAAAAGTAAAATTGGAAAGACCCCACCACGTGTTGTAATAAAACTGCTTTATTTTTCTTGGGGAACTTCACGTATCACGTCTGCATAAGACGCTTACCGTCCTTGACCCGGGCCTCAGGAATTTAGTTGTTTTTAGTAATAATATATGTATTAGTACATCAATACCTAAGGGGATTGCAAATTGATATACACATATTATTATTATATATATTTATTAGCAATCAAATATTAATTTAAGAATAACGATTAAAAAGCGGAATTTATTGCTAAAAGAAAATATGATTATTTCAATATTATATAATATTCTACCTATTTAACCTAAATATTAAAATATATAATTGTTGTTTGCAGTAAATATTTTATTTGTTTTAATCTTGTTTCCAACAATTATCATAGAGATTTTAATAATTTAATGTTACACATATGGAATTTTAATATAGATCACATATTGTATTACGTATTAAATGTTTAAATTAAAAAACACACAAATATATTTATATATATATATATATATACATCGTGTATGGAAATTAAATTTATTTAACGTCAACTTAAAAGTTAAGATAACAATGACATCAATGATGATTAGCTAAAAATGGCAATGTGGAACGATGGATAACAGCAGTATGAAGCAAGTGTCTGGGAGAAAGTGGTCAGAACCTTTCCTATACCTATAAGATTATTATTACACTGCTGTAATGCTGTATGATCTAGATAGTGGTCGCAGAGGCTGTACAATGAATTAAACATGATGTAATAAGGTCCATTCGTTAAAAACATTAACATTATACTATATTGCAAATAAATCATAATTATTTTCTTATGATGAGTATTATACCTGCATTATTATTATTATTATTACCTGAATGTGTAAAATCAATATTTATTTTTATTATATAACATAGTATTATGATTATTTAATTTCGGCAATCTGTGAAATGATCACCTTGTAATTTTATATTTTATTGGTATTTATAATGTTTAATAACTAAGTTCCCTTTTCGTTTAAGTATTGACACAATTTATGCTGTGCAGAAATGCATAATATTATGCAAGTCGTCGTGTATTAAAAAATGCGTAATATTATTAAATGTATTTGTTTTTTAAATTTAATTATCGTGCATTAGTTCTTCCATAAGACATTTAATTATCGTGCATACCCTTATTATTTCGTTAAATGTATTTTCCAAGTCCGGAATTTAGGTTAGTTTCTATTGTAGGAACCAATCTGACAGATTCTTGCAATTTGATTACCTATATATAATATATATGCATATTAAGATACACTGCTTCAGCTCAGTTCTTGTAATTTCTATGTACAAAGAGATATAAATATAATTTTCTAAACTGTTATTATTGTTTTTTACTTCCAATTTCAAAATATTACCTTCAACACTCACTTAAATTAGAATGATTAGAAGGCCATAAAATTGAATAAGTATGTATGTCCTTTCATCATTATGTCATTCGTAAAAATCACCCCAGGTAGTCTAGTATTGAGAATCTCTTATACAGGTATTGATAATTCAAAAACCGATTATGGCTTTCATAGTTTCATCAATGATACAAGTTTAGAAAATAAATCGACAATCGCTACATCTTTAAAGATCATGTTGTTAAATTACCGATTGTAATACATAATATTTTCTTATAGTCATTCGTCCGTAAGAAATCAATAGGATTCACACACAAATAACTCAATTAAAACATAACAAACGTTTAGATAATTGGATGTTATTTAAAAAAAATGGTTAAAAAATAATTAGTAAAAACTATAAATAATAAAAAAGATTGTAAATGACAGTTTAAAAAAAATTATTATATGTTACGGGTAAAGTCATGAATAAAAGATAAAAGGTAAAGGAGTAGTACTAATACTAATATATAGGTACCTACAATGGAAAATAATTGTGTTTAATCGATTTCAGAGAAAATATGGAAAAAGTTAACATTCATTTTAATAACAACGGTACAGTGACGTACCAACACAAAAAAATTTTAGAGTTCATGCCACATCTTTCAGTTATCTCAAATGATGAGATCAAATTAACTGTACCAAATATTCCCTTATTAGTAAGTTTTTGACAGTTTATAAATTTAACTAAATTTAATATTAACAAATTATTATTTTATAATTTTAGACATTGACTACACAAGCAAATAGTTTACCGTCAATATTAAAAAGTTCACTTTCGGCAATTTTAAGGTTTTCCGGTTTAACCCCGTTTAAACATGTTACTCCACAACAATTAGTTTTTGGTTATGATGATCCATTAACTTCTCTAGCAAACACATATTATCCAAAAGGGAAAAGACCACCAAAAAAAATGGGGCTTTTCTTGATGGTATGTTTGTTATTCATTTTGTTTCTGTTATCATTTTTTTTTTGGACTGAATAATATGATATGAATGCAATTTTAGCGAAACGGTACACTAGATGAAGTTTCTACAATATACACGGGTCATAATGGAATGGAGAACTTTGGACTTCTCGATCGTGTAAATGGAATGGAAGAGTTACCATTTTGGAAAGGATCTTGTAATTCTATCAAAGCATCTGAAGGTGAATATAAAACGCATAAAATACTTGGATGCTGTAAATTAGTATTTTTTTTAAAAAATAACTTTAGTTTTAGAACGTAGATTTTTATCAATAAAACAGATAAAAGTAGATTTTCAGCTGATAGTTGATACATATATTATATGAACATAAGTCATTTTTGGATATAGGTACCTAGTTAAAACTTTAAATCGATTTAGCATGATAATATGACTCAGAGTTTAGATAATTAATAGGAATGCATAATAATATGTTCATGTTACTAAATTCACTATAAGAAAAAAATACGATTGAAAATTGAGCACAATCAGTGCCTAAAATTCACAAATTCTGCTACTGCGCACCAAATTCCAATCGCCAAAATATTTTAAAATATAATGAACCTAGTAGCGTGTGTATGAATTAAAAGTACAGCACACTTTTTAATTCGTTACTTCGCTCGTTTCATATTAATTGTTACTGCACATAGTGTGTGCTACTGCACACAATTTTAGACTCTGAGCACGATTGTATCTTTTAAATAATATTATAATAAAGTAATATATTATTGAGCTCATTAAACGTATCAAATATCTGCCAATAGTAAAAAAAATAAGATTTAGCAAGCAATCATACTTAACGTAGTTGTCAATTTATCGTATCATTATATACATATTTCATACCAACATAAACAGAAACGGAAATAGTTATAATTTGTCTAGATTCATTATTTTAAAGTGTGTGTATACTTCACTTTTAAGTTGTATTGGGTGTGAAAACTTATATAGGTATAACCGTGTGTACGGGATAGTATTACGGAGAGACGGAAGGCTACATTGTCTACGCACTCTGTGAACTTTTTTTCAATTGTTCATGATTATAATGAGGTGAATAAGGTGTTATAATCTAGGTATGTTGTGATAATATAAAAATTACATACTATATTATATTAACCGTTAAAAATGATCATTTTTCGAAAAAATCATTTATATTATATGTGATTAATAATATGTGCGTTTGATGGAAAGAGTGGTAGTGGTTAAAAAATATTATCCCATCATCTCCTCATTCTTCAGTCGTCCTAAACCTTCGAACAGGCATAGCTACTATAATAAATAAGTTCCAACGTTAATATAATACTTATATTATCTAAGACCATCCTGTCCATTAAGAGTTAATACATTTAGTATGTTTGGTTTTTAAAATTTATTTAGAGGCTCAAACCAAACTCAATTCAACTTTCATATTTTATAATGTGTTTTTAATTTAACTTGTTGTAATATTATTACTAAATGTAGTTTTTTAATTGCTTATACATTTACTAAGCATAACATGAAAAAGTGATTTTAGTTAGTCACTCGGAGACGTCTCAGTCTTATTATAGTAGGCCCTTAATCTATTTAAAAAGTAACACACTTACATAATTTTTCTGTAATTTACTATCATAAAAATCGATGAAAACGTCATGTATTTATGTGTCCAAAATTAGACTATGTACTTATTAAAAATTACATGCCCAACCATATTGTATAATAATATAAGTAAAAATTAATCATTTTAGCAACATCATATCATTCACATGTATTATTATTATATTTTTTTTTTATTAAAAATAAAAAATATTTACAATCTGTATTTTATATATAATATGCAAATTTGTTGTGAATAAATGATCACACGATTGAAAGATTACTTCAAATATAGAAGATGAAAACAAATCATTGGATATTATTTTTATGTCTACAAATAAATGTAATTATTTTATTCTAGGTTCGTTTTTCCCTCCAAGAGAATTTACAAAGTCTGATTTAGTACACGTGTATGACAAAGATTTATGTCGAGTATGGGCACTTCGGTACCGAAAAGATGTGGTCAAAGATGGTATCACAGCAGGATACTATACGCCTGATGACAACCTTCTAGAAACTGTTGATAAAAATCCTGATAATGCGTGTTTCTGCGAAGACAACACCGAATGCACCGTTAAAGGGTTGCAGTACATTGGGCCCTGTCAATTTAGTAAGTGATCCACAGAACATTACTTATTAAATAAATAATATCTTAAAATAGTAATAATTATAATAAATAATATAGACGATTGTAATTACAAATTAGTTTGATTGTTGATATTTATAGATGCTCCAGTTTACTTATCTTTTCCTCATTTCTACAAAGCTGATCCAAAACTTTTAGATGATGTAGAGGGCCTTTCACCAGATCAAGAAAAGCATGAAACATTTTTAAAAATTCAACCCGTAAGTGTCATAATATTTATAAATTACAATTATATCAACTATATTCTGTCCACATATAAATTTTTTTTTAAATATAAATCGATTTTTTCACCTAAAAATTCTATAGAAATAAGTTCTTTTTAAGATTTAAAATTTAAACTTAATTAATCGAAAATTTAAATAAAACATTAACAAACTTCTTAATGGTATTAATGCAATTCTTGGTTAATTCCAGGACCAATAGCCTAGTTGGTTCCACTCCTCCAAAAAAGTTCTTAATTAAATCTGACAATCGAAAATAAGTTCAATTTAAATTGGTAAACTCCAAATAAAAATATGTATGTCTAAGCCACTGGCCTCCAACCTTTTTTTCATGACGGGTAAAATCTATGATACGTTTCGGGCATCACAGTCCAATTTTTTTTTAAAGTGGGATAGAGAGGTAATGCGATTGAAGATATTATATAAGAATTATTTTTAGTAATTAATAAATGAAAAACAATAAAAACTAATATGATATTTTCAAAACATCAATTATTTTGGAGGTTAGAAACCAGCTCTAGGGCTATAAGTTGGAGATGGTCTAAACTATATAAGTATTTGCATAATACATTCGATATTTTCAAAATAAAATTCATATAACAGTTTGATTAGTTTTCAAATCAAAAACAAACAATTCAATTAATTTTTACCAATCTATAAATATTTTAAACAGAGTCTGGTTTTCGATACAAATGTATTATGAATTATAAAACTTAATATTATATTATGGTTTGTAGAGACTGGGAGTACCATTGGAAGCACGTGTGAAAGTCCAGCTTAATTTAAAAGTTGAACAATCCAACATTTACCCGACGTCCAACTTCAGGAGCATTACATTTCCGATCATGTGGCTCGAAGAGGTAAACAAAAATAACAACAATATTTATTGAAACGAATTTTAATTTCCTTTCGAATACCCCTTGTTTGATTGCAATAATTATTTATGATACAATAATGATTACATATTATCAATATTAGGGCGTGAGCGACTTGCCAGAAAACATCCATCGCTGGATATACATGGCCACTACATTCGTCGACACTGCTGTGCCGTTGTTCACATACGGACTTATCCTGGGCGGCGCATTAGTGCTGGTCGCAGTATTTGTCCGCACATATCACCAAATTGTATTTTCGCGGGAAAACCTCGAACGTGGCAGGCAAAGTATCCTGCGACGGGGCAGCAGCATGCTGGTCAATGGCCAACATCGGTTGCTCATTGTTCGTGAATCATACCATCGGATAAGCAACACCATGCAAGAAACGGACGTGGACGCACAACAGCTTCTATCGTGAACTAAAGACTATAAACTTATATTTTAACGTACCTATATAATGATTTTGAAATTTGCAAACTTCTACCATCACCTTTTCGTGCAAGAGACGCGAGTGATATGCTAATGAACTATTGTGTAGTCTAAACTGTGATATAGATAACGAAAAAGTGCACAAATGTTTAATATGTTCATGCAGACATCAGAACGAACAAATTCTCAAATTGGACTGTGATACGAATTTTATAGATGAAGACATTTTTTTTTTTTTACATATATATAGTATAAAATAAGATAAACGAAAATAATCAAACATAATATTATATGCCTTGGTTTTGGGGCAGAATTAAACATTGAAAGTTTTCACCTCATATTTAAATTCAATTGAAATAATCCACAATTGGATTAAAATTTGAATAGAAATATTGTTGATCTATATACCTACCAACCGTGATATAGTTATTTAATTTATTCATTGAAGAATAAGCAAACTATTGATTTAAATTAAATCAATAAAATATTAAGGTGCTCTTATTTTGTAACTCTGATTAAACAATACTATATACCAACACATTTTTATGAAATTAAATTAATTTTATAATCAATCATAAAGCAAAGCCAAATATCTAAATATCTTATGATAGATAAATAGACTTAATTATTAGTATCACAATAGTATTATAACTGGACAAAGAATTTAATGTTGATTACCAATTTAGTATAATATTAATATGTAAATAAAATAAATACATGATATTTTGTTTCTGAAAAATCATAAAATTAATAGGGCATTTATTACTTAGTTTTTTCATTGTTGTTATTAATACATCTATTTATGTTTAGAAAAATATATTTTTGATTATTTTCTACGTGCACACTCATTTGCTCAATCTAAAAATCAAACATCGGCAACAATTTCATCGTTACCATATTATGTACATTCATTGTTATGAAGAATGTGTTACTTATTAATTTAACATAAGATATGACTTGTGTTTTTACTATTATTATTTATTAAAATAGAAAATATGTACAGTGTATAATGAATTAATTTCATATTAATTTTAACTCATTTTTATGTCTAGAAAAATATGTATCAAATAATTTATAATTTGGGTAGGTGCATTGAAAAAATTGATGGTATGACATGACGTCATGACCTATGAATAAATTAACTGTCAGAATTATTTTGCTATTGTAATGTTTTCGTCAGAATATAATATATATTATCCAAAATATTTTGTACATTATGAACATTTTTAATAAATCTTTTTTAATTAATTTGAGTATTGTTTATTACATAATTTGGTGCAAACATAAATTCCTTAATTTTGTATTAAGTGTTACTCATAAAGTCATAAATATTCAACGAGAAAAGTACAAGTACAGGTATAGAGGTTCTGGATGGACTGTGGCTACTAGTTTAGTCACGATCTGTTCACCTCAGTGCAGGGCACTGAGCCAGTGTCTAACTTTTAATATTCAAAAATTACTTCTGAACAATAATTAAGCATAGCCAATAGAATAACATGTACTCAGGCAAGTTTTTTACCAAATAAAAATAACTAGGTAATTACCTAATGATTTTTCTTATACATCATAACAATAAAAATACTAAATGTATTTAGAGCAAAGTATGTTGACCTTTTTAGTGTAAAAAATTATTTTTTTACCAACAATTTGTTTATTATTTACGTATCAAATATATTTATTAATAGCATATCATTATAAATATTAAGAATACAATTTTTTTATTCGCAAACTCAATTTTGATTCTTGATTTTAAGTGAAAATTACATATAGGTAATAGAAAAATTTTCAGTCCACTAGGTACATTATATTGCTCACCAAAATATCTTCACTACAAAGAAGAAGAAACAAAAGTAAGTTGCAATTTTAAAAGATAATTTTTAGTATTGAAAATGTTAAAAATATGTATTCAACTTTTGTATTGTGCTGTAAGTTCAATCTGTTTTAATGTATACTGCATGCTGTCCACCATTGCTTTCTTTAAGTGGGTAATTGTAAAATTATAACAACATAATAAAGATATTGCAAAACAGATTAGTAGGTATTTAGAGAATACAAAAATATTGTAAAATATGAGTCCTTAAATTAAAATAGTTTACACTTTATACATACTACCTATATACCTAACAGAATGTGTAGTGACTTTATAAATAATAATGCAGTAATATAATATTCATTCTGAAACCTGAAAAAGAAATCAAGAATTACGCTTATGTAAGCAAAATTGAAAATCATATTTCAATTATTGTGTGTTCAGGAAACGAATGTCAAAAATACTCAAAATAAACAATGGTATATTGTTATGATATTCAGAATTATCTAATTTGTCGATTCTACGATGTAAGTCATTTATAAATATTTCATAGAACATTTGTTTATAATATACTAGTATAAGACATCTAAAAAAGAATATTATGTGTTTATAAAATAGGTTAAACATTAACAAATATAATACCAATAATAAATTACACAACTATATGAGCCATACATGTGTATACTGCATTTTATAAATATATACCAACTTTTTTTATACTATCGAAAAATAAAATAATTAAAATGTCAATAAGTCACACAGTCCTTCCTGTAGGTACGACGTACGTGCTTGGCTCTTGCCTAAGTTTAAAATGTTTTGAAACAAATACGAACAACTTATGTCCAAAACACATATTGTTATAATATGTTGCAGTCTGTGGTCTAAATGCGTGCCTATCTATACTGGGTTTAAGTGGTTTAACCTCCTACGGTCGCCGTTGAAGCAATGAAAAAAACACTTAAATCAGAATATTGCAACTTGTGCAAGAGATACAGAGCAAGAGATATTAATTATGTCATTTATACAGGGACGAAACAAATGGTTAAAATCTAAATCACTAGCTCAACACTGCATGCCTGTGCTCACAAAATACATAAAAAATAATTTTCTTCCGTTAAAGTGGCTTATGTGTAGAATTACCGAATCAAGTTCATACAGGACTTGACAGTATCGTAAAAGTGGACACAGTATTTTAAACATTAATTCGGTTTCTCAAAATTGAAAATCAAATAATATAACGAATAGGTACTATATTTCGTCTCAATAAACTATAATTACTGCAACTCATATAGTTGCGACTCTTTTTTTGAAAATAATCTTGACATTAATATATCATATGTATTATTTACCAAGTACCAACAATAATATTGACCAAAAATGTAATACAAGGCTCCTCATAGATATTTCATACTGTAACCAAAAATCTAAAAATACATATATAATCACAGTTTTAGGTTTCTAAACATAAGTTTAGAACACCCTACTTTCTAGTGTGTCCGTCACTCCATCCATCCATTAGTTACTTTCAGTAGGTATCTACATAGTTACGATTCTTGATATTAAGATATTTATTTATTGCCCATATGTACAATGTATATAGTTACGAATACGACTAATTAATTAAGATTGTTGATTTTAAGATAATTAATCATTACATACCTAATATATACCTAAGTATTTAATGTAGATTCATACTAGTGTTGTAGTTTTAAATTATGACCCTAGGTAAAATGAAGGTGGATACTACCAAAACATTAGGGTTACCAAACTCTGTTTTAATTGCGTTTGGAACTATAGTTTATTGCGTTGAATTGAAATACGCTTAGAAACTGAGAGCTTAGCACCCTCACAGAGTGAGATTTCTTAACTAGTTTTTTATAGCCATTTTAAATTCATATTTGGGCGAAATTCCATACTTAAACAAAAGATAAAGATTTTAGTTAATCTGTTTAATTTAAAAATATTTGCTTAAGTATTTGAAATTGAAACTTTAAACATATTGTATTATGATTAATACGCACATAGACATCTTCAAATGCAATGTTTTTGGCAAAAATGTATTCAACCTACCGTGTTAGTGTACTACTAATACATATAGTATTATTATAGTAAAATAAGATCAAGTACTATAATGGCTTCTAACTTCTAAGTATATCATAAAATTAAAATATGCTTTGTACCATTACACACTATATATTATGGAATATATTTATTCATATAATCTGTGGTAATATAAACTGGTACACCGTCTTCATTCAGAAACGTTTTTCACTATAAATCGATTTATCACTGAATTCAAATATTTTATCACATCCTGTATAATGTATGACTTACTCCTCAACGACGAGGTAACTCGACACCTACTGCAGTACAGCAGAGTGGTTGCCTACTTTCCCCCCTTTCTTATTATATTCATTATTTTTTTCTAAATTCTTGAAATACATTTACCTACGGTTGCCCGTCGGCCGTTCCCCTCCAAATATTTTTTTTTTTCATAACTCTGTTAATTTGTATACTGTTAGTATCTACCACACTGTAACCTTTTGAAAAATATCCATTAATGAACTTCATAATAAATTATAGTTAATAATATTCTGGGCTAAAAAATCAGGATAGACTGCACGTAATATAGGTATAGTCTCCACTCTCCAGATAAGTAAAACTATAGGTATACCTAATTTTATTTTATTGGACATTTGTTTTGTTTGGCTTCTTAAAATGCGTTTACCACATACAGTATGTGTTGCCTCCGCTCTCCAGCTTATACTAGTAATTACTACATAATTATTTGAATTTTTTTCATTTTTTAATTTCAATTTAAATTGCCTGTCGGTGCTTCGGACCTCATCCCATTTAGTATACGAATAGTAATTACTAATTAGTATATGTTGTTATATAATAATATATTTTACTATAACACTTTATTTATTAAAAAAAAAAATTTAGAGTCTGTCAACTGAAAAAATAGGTAAATTTGGTACATGGTAAATTGGTAAATAATAGAGATTTCACATGAACAATTTGTGGAGGAAGCTGTTCACTAACGATACCTCAGAATTTAACATTAAAAAAATAATTTTTTTATAATATATACTTTTTTATTATTTGTTGCTCTTTTTTAATTTAAATTCAGAGTAAATCCCTGAGTAAGTTTCGTTTGAAGCGACGTTGCACATTTCCAAGGAGGGAAATGATGGTCGTTTTATTGGTGAGGGGGTTTGGGTAGTTGGATAGTTTAACTTGGAATCTTTCATAGTGAGTCTTAGAGAATTCGAAGGCTGGATAGTTGGAGTTATTTGTGGAATGATTCGTTTGTCATAAACCAGGGAGCTCTTGTTATTAGCCTAAGGCTAATATAGAAGTCTGAAAGGTCAGGCCTTTAAAGCCTGAAGTGGACATTGGAAGGCTTAGCGAGCCCCCAAATTTGAATACCACAGGACCAGAATGGTTGTATAATAGTTTTATAGATTAAGAGTTTGTTGTTGAGACACATTTTGGAGTTGAGATGTGCTTTAATGAGATAGAGACTAATATTGATCTGTAAATTTGGTGTGGGGTCTCCAAGTGAATCGCATGTCGGACATTTCATAAGAACAATAAGACTTATTAATATTGTTATTGCTCTGTAGATAAAAATAACATTGCACTAGCTATATATAAATATATAAATATTCATTGCTTTCATTACATAGGCAGCCAGATGGAAATTAATTTAGATAATTATTTGTATATTATAAATTATAATTAAATTATGAGTTATTATGCCCTTATGCTGACATCGACCTTATATTTTCGATATTATAAAGCTGTTTTACGGCAGTTAATATGAGTATCTAGGGACCTATTTTGTCAACTGCAGTATATACATCGCTAGTATCGTTTCCATATTTACTCGAATACAACAATAATAATAATATACATGAGCACAATGTTTTAATTTATGTATAATATTATATTTTTATCGATTGTTTAATATATGTAAGTTTCGAGCGAATAAACGTTGCAGCGGACCACACATGTCTCAGTCCGAGCAGTACGATCATGTGCTCGGTGAGGAATTCGATGACTACGAAGACCGGAGACGGTGTTCCTCGTGCCGGACTTCGCCTCGTCGCGGATCCAGGACTCGCTGTCCACCACAGCGTTCGACATCGAACAACGCGGATGTGTATCTTATAGTGTTGATGGTCGGCCTCACGGCTGGAATTTTGTGGTTGATCTACGACCCGTTGTACGATATCGACATGAACGGTGGCACTCCGCATTTTTCTAGAGCAAAGCATCTAAAAAAAATGCAAAAACCGCCACTGCTAAAGAGATTGTGGCACGTGGTCATGCCGTCGAACTCGAAGCGATGCAAAAAAAGTTGCCGAAAAAATGTTGACACCGCCGGCCGACGCAAATACGCTACGAGTTCCACGTCCAGGCCATGTGCCATCTCTCTTGCATCGGCGGTTTTTGCATTTTTTTCAGATGCTTTGGTCGCTGTGGATACGACGGATAAGTAGACTCTGCATCTGCATCTGGTTCATTGTCGTCGAACATCAGTTAAATACGCCTTGAGGCGAGGCCAATCCGAAGTGTTCCTCTCATGATAAACATTGACGAAAATGCGTTTATCATAATTCATTGTGCAACAACTTAAATTTTGTGGTTTTACATAAATATATATAAATTAATAAATACAAGGTACAAGTGTTATTTTCTACGTTTTTTAGGTATACTTACGTATTAAAATAGATCATCCAAAGTTACCTATACTAAAATACCTGTAAGCAATTGGTTGATGGTTCAGTTTTCGACTCCCGTGTCACGTTTCCATTCAAATTATCCAATTATTTTTCGAAAAAGTCACGTGACCTCATTAATCCGAGATCACCAAAATTGCAAAATCAATTAAAAATTACTCGTTTCACGCCATAATTTATACACCTACCTTAAATGTATATTTTGTAATTTTTGATATAATTTTTAAGGGTCTTTTTTGCACTTAAGGTGATAGTGGAAAGTGGAAGCAGAATTGTAAATTGAATATAGTATTATAGTATTAAGTCATTTAAAAAAATTAATAATCCTATTAGAGAATAATTTTATTTATGCATCAAAGCATCGGGCTCACTCCTCAAGTTCTTCGTTACCACAAATCACAATAATATAGTGGTGGTCAGCTAAAATATCACTTTTAGTATTTTTAATATTTAAAAGAAACTAAATCGCTGTATTAAAACTCTGATTCAAAAATATAAATTGTATATGATTCTAGGTCATTTTATGTTTTATAAATTTATAATATTATTATTTAATGTTCTTAACACTCCCAGAGTACTCCCAGAATAATTTAAACTAAACCATTTTAAATATGGGATACGTTTTATAAAATTGACTTTTTTCATGTAATTTATTAAATGCTGCGTACAAATTAATTTACAGTTGTTTTCGAATTTATGAGATCATGCTAGATTGTGTTTCTAATTTCTATATGCACCTATTATATTAATAGTAATGGGATGGTAATAACTAAGGATTTTGATGCACTTAGGAATTGTATTCCAATGTTAAGGATACGATGCCCGTGATATAACATAAAAGTTTCATATATTTTTAATTCTGAGTAAAAAGTTAGCACTTTTTGACAACATATTAAATCTTAAGGTCATTTTTTAATTTTTAAATAATTTTAAAATTTTTATGGCATTTAAAATTTAACACTAAATTACAGTTTTTAAAACTATATTATAAGAATTTTATTTACAAAAAGAACTTTTAATAACAAGGTTTTTCTGATCAAATAATATCATAATTTTTCGAATAGAATCGTATGGCATCAAAATCGAAATTACGAGTGCGGAATGACGACGGAAAATGAACTAAAAATATTTCCTATTTTGGATTAAAAGTCCAAAGCAAAACTTTTTTTTAATTTAGTTAAAAGTATTTTTTGGTTCAAAACTTGTTTAAGATAAAACAATTAAATGAATTTTATAGGTGCATTATTTTGAAATTTTAGCAGAATTTTAAAAACATTTTTTATTGATTTTTTTAAGGCCTTATTATTCCGAGGTCCCACCTTAAGCAATTGCTAATACTTGATACACTCAATAGTATTGATAAAAATAATATACGTATAAGCAATTATATACAACAACAAAATAGCAACTTGTTTCACACCGTCAACTGTGGTTTAACGTCCCACGTTAGTTTGGTTGTCTGTAGACAGCTAGTAGATATTATTATTATTTATTAATTTTATAATATTATCTTCCAACGTATTAATCTTTTGTACTGTGCTTGTGGCTTATATTGACTTAAATGTGCTTAGTAAATATTTATTAAAATATCTGAAAATATATTATACAAAAATATATGCTAAATGTCCGTCTAAATGATGACAGTATCTGATATATAAATTATAATTTATAGTAAATCAATAAATCAATGGTAGAATATAAATTTGTTAAGGCTTATTACAAACTATAAAGTGTACTTATAACTATAACTAGTTTCACTTTATGTGTGTTATCGTTATGTATATTTTATGCATTTTAACATTTACACAAAATGTACATGTACGATGTATCTACTATTTTAAAATGCTCATATAGTCATAACTTACCTACTATAAAATTAAAACGGTTCCTACTCGTACCAACAACTGATAGCCGATAGATATAAATTGTTAGTTAACAATAATATTTATTACGGTTATATTTGTAGTTTGTACCAACACATATAACTTATAAGTATTGTTGCATACGCATCTATTATGTAATTATGTATGTTTTTTATTTATATTGTTAGTTTTTTATCATTTTATGTTTGATTAATGTGTTGTACGTCATTTATATCTACCTATGTCTATGTGTAAATAATGAATTGATTGAACAAGAAAATTATCATAAGTAGTGGTACCTACCTACCTTATAGTACCTCGGTACTTAAATATTACAGCCATAGACATTCTAACAAACTAGAACTTCTACGATTATAAGTTCTAATGAATAAATAAGTAGTAAATATTTGCTAATTATATAATATTATAAGCTATAGCAAGATTTTATTTTATTTTTAATATTTTATTAGGTAGGTAAGTAGGTACGTCCTGCTTTAAATCATTTTAACGATCAAGTTATAAAATTTAATTCATCGAAAGAATATAGGTGACAAACATTTAGATTAAAAAAAAAAATGAGAAAACTTAGAAACAAACAGCAACAATTATTATAATCATCCGGATTAGGTCTATGTCTCTTGTCTGTGTTGGTTTGTTTATCGAAAATAAATTGTCACTAGACAATAGCCAATTGGCTACATGTGAGTAGAACACATGGGTAAGTATACCTACGTATCTAATGTAGTTATATTTCTTCGTAAGTTTAACGTTTGTACACGGTCAATATGTCAGACGCACATTTACATGACAAATGATTACCCATTATAAGTGTTTACGTTCTTACGTCTCGTGTTTACCAGAAACTCGTGAGATTTCGTCACGGTTTTTAACACTGTCCGCTCTTCATTGCTTTCCCACGGTGTTCAGTGATTACTGATTACAAATTGAAAATAAGCTCGTTCGTACACATTTTTACAAACTATATTTTAACTTTTAAGACGTACATCGGTATACGTCTTAATACTTAATACTTATATCTATAGTTAATAGGTAGAATTATACCTATCTTATACGGTAGGTAAGTACCTACATTATATAAGTGAAACTAATAAGTTATATAATATTATAAAACAAACTTTGTATCAATATGATTAGACTCTGGATACGGATTACACCTACGTTTATTTTAATTTTACGAAGATTCTTTTTATGACGGGTGAAGTTTGAAATTTGAGCATTGATACTGTGTAGTTTATAATGACAGTTGGATTGTACCCATCATATTGGCTATATTTATGTATACCTATTACTAAGACGTGTGCCACGTATCATATAAAAATACAGATAGTAAAGTAAAACAATGTAGAGAAGAACGAAGTTATCTTCTATATTTTGTTTAAAGTACTTTACTTGATAATAAGTCAATTTAACAACTATACCGAGTTGCTAAAAAGTTGAGAAAAATCTAAATCACAATCTCAAAAGAAATGTTTTCCCAAGAACATCAAACAATAAGTAAAATATAATTTAGTATAAAATGGTCAATACGGTTAACGATTCATTCAATCACAATAAACTTTACGATAGGTTTAATATAGCTATAGCGATAGTCCTATAATAGCTATCGCTTCTCGAAAATTAACAAAAATTAGGAAAAGAAATAATATTTTTCCCATCTAAAATAGAACGGTATAATATGTTATTCAATATAGATGGTACGAAATATGTACAATATTAGGTATATAAACACAATTTAATATTATTGTGAATTGTGACTTAATTGTTCGGTATGTTACCATAAATAATAAATTGGTAAATACTAAATAGTGTGTATGTAATGTACTAGGTACACTTATATAATTGTGGATATAACTACATAAGAATATAAAATAATGAAAAAAATTCTGCAAACTGTACAAAATTACGGTATTGTTTGTTTAATATTCTTAGGGGGACTTAAACTTCAAATCATTTATTTTGGGGGGACTAAGCCCCCGTAAGCCCCCCCCCGGATCTCCGCTTATGGTGCAGTAGTAGGTTTAATACAATTATTCTGGCAAGGAGGCGATTAGTGGGGAATTTTTTCTACAATATATTCCTTTTACGTGTCTCTAATTTCCTACATCCTCAGACAACCGACGATATTTCAAAACAAAACTACTGTAATAATATGTCACAGATTTCTATACGGGTAGGTAGCAGAGAAGCTGTGTAACATGTTGGCCACCGACATGGCCTAGCGAGTAGCGAGTAGCGACATTGCGATAATCCGGATTCTCGACGACGTGTGTGACGTGTGTGCAGTGTGCACCGCGTATGTGCGCGCGCACCGTATGATAACAGCTCGTTACGGTAAATATAATTGGATATCGGAATAACAAATTAACGAGTTACAATTTTTTTATCTTCGCTGACCCCATGCATGCACGCAAGTACAACAACTGAAGTACTACGATATTATCATAGTCGCTCCGATAATCGCCGTTTTTAATTTTTATACCTATTATCATAATTCATAACATTACATACGCTCGACTAGTTCCCCGCCGAGGTCACACTCTTGCACCGGCATCAGACAGTCGAGAATCCCAGATCACATTTTTTTCGTGACCGCACCGGCAGACAGTGTCGATCGAACGCCATTCCTAAGCCGGCAGTCGAGTTGGTAGACCAGTTGACAAGACTTCACGAGGACGCGCCCCAAACGACAACTTCGAAAATGGTGAGTATTATTGTTTATAGGCTTCCGTTTTTCTGTTTCTCAGCCGGTAGAAATCTAAAACCGTCTTTTACCCAAAGTCGTCCATGATTTCTGCTCTTTCAACAATATTACTGTTTGACCCGTGACCTCTGTGTCCTTCAAGACGTCTATGCCCGTGTGGAGACGTGTGTGTGGTCGATGTTACGGGATGTATAGACAGACGGCCAACCGACTAGAGACCGTCATTAGCGATAATGTTATCCTTCTCTGCGACCGTCTAGATTCTAGGAGGACTTTGTATTATTTTTTCCGACAGTAGCTAAACCCCTGGGTGTGATATCCAAACCGATAAAACATTAAATGTATCTATTTCAATATTATATACCAACCTGCACTACTTGAAGAAACATTTTTTTTTGTGAGCATTTATTTCAAAAACTATAATATAGGTATAGGGTATTAATATTTTTGGAGAGCCACATTAAGTTTATTGGGCCCATAAAAAAATCAAAGTTCAGAATTATTTAATGCACCTATTATACATTTCTGCGCTGTTATGAAGGTCTATAAGTAGTAGGTACCTAGTTAAAACATATTATATAAGTAGGTACTTATTTTTCATTAACATATTATGTAATTTTTATGATTAGGAAGATTTATAACATCATTCTAAATGTCCAACCATTTAATCATTCTTATACTCTAAACACCAGTTAAATTAAAGTGTGTTAGGTTTGGTGTTAGGCACCTACATTTGAATTACTTAGGGCTGTTCTTACAGTGTCCTGTTAAAATAAATGTACACTTAACCAGCGGAATTCTGCCAGTAATAAAATCTGTTATCAGCCTGTTAGCAATAACCGACACTTAACTGGACATTATAAGAACCAGTCTAAGGCACCTACAACCTACTTACCTAAATTTCATCATAGACCATATAAGCAAATTTGAATGTTTTAACTATCACTGAAATTTTAATTTTTTAAATATAATTATAATAATCAATACAAGTTTAAATACTTTTTAATCATTAACCTCTGTATACCTATTATATGGAGATTACAATTAAAGTACCTATTTGAAATCAATTATATTAAATATTATTTTTCTTGTTGTTTAAATGAAAAATATAATAAGTAGGCACCCACTATCTATATTATTAAACTATAATTTAACATATTACAGATTAGGTATATTTTATTTATACATCTTAGTTGTTGAAATTTTCCAACAAATCTATTCTCATTTCAATATTTATATTCAATGTTTTTTTCCTATTGTTTTACTATGAATTTTATTGTGTTTTATTAAAACAAATTACAATTTTATGGAAATTATTTATATTAACAAGAATATTAATTAAGAATGAATAATTTTTTTTAAAGCTCTTATATCTACTTCATTTAAAACCTATTTGATTTTATTTAAATTGTTATTTGTTATCTTTCTGAATTGCATATTTAAATAGAGAATAATATACGTGAATAAAAAAAAAATTACTGATAAAATGTTATCTGGATTAAATGATATGTATTAAGTAGGTAATTTAGTTCATTTTTTATTTAAGTTCTAATATCTGATGTAAACATTTTTTTTTTCATATAAAATATGTATTAAGTATTATATTTCAACAACAATTAATTTTAATGTATACTTAACAATTTTACAAGGTTACTTATTCTTAACTTAGTAGCAAAGTATTAAAGTATTTGAAATTGTAACTAAGTTCATGATATGTTTTTTTCTTAACCAGTTGTACTAGATTTTAAAAATGGCTAATGCCTCCTTATTCAGTTATGCCATATACCTTTACTAGGTTAGAGTTTTTCTAGAACAAATTATAATTCACAATATTAAACTTGAAATGATGCAATTTTTGCTTCTTGTTTTATTTAATTGGTCAAAATAAATTGTGATCTATACCTAAATACTTAATTTAAAAATTGTTATATTCTCAATTTTTCGTGTCTACTTTGTTATGTGGGCATTAACTATTTTACAATAGTAAGTTTTATGAAACCGTTTGGATGTATAGTAGGTATCACTTAAACATTGAGTAAGTCACTCTAATGTGTTAAATTTGAATTCAATAATAAATCATTGCATAGTTATGAAAAACAATTCTGAGTAAAAGTAGTTTGCATGTTATTTTTTATTAATAATACTATAGATTAAAAATATTTGCCAAAAACATTTTTTTAAATTTAAATTTAAATTAAAATATTTCAGCATATTGCCTGCTATTACAAGTTACGTTCTAGTCACAAATTACAATAAAAAAAAAAAATATTATATAATTAATAATATTCATAGTAGGTATCATACTATATTATTGTAAATTGTTATTAGTTTATATTTCAATATTGTGGTACAATAGAGCGGCATAAAATAAGTTCATGTTATAAATATCTAAATTACTCTAAATATTTTGAACATCTAATTTTGTCTAAATTTGAACTTCAAATGCTCATAAAAATTATGATGGCTTTACGCTTGACTTATTATTTTATAATTTCAGTGAAAATAACGTATGAGGAACCTCATACTACATTTGCAACCCAAGATATTAAAAGTTGTATGCTTTTTTTATTTTTTAACTACAAAATAATATGTGAACTTACGTTATTTTAAAGAATTTTTCCCAAATGTTGACTTATAATAATTTAAAAAAAAAACTAATATTAAATTAACTGACAAAATATTTTTTGATATTTTTTGTGTACTGTAAGATAAATTTCTGAGAAACTTTGTACAAAGTTATCAAACTTTTTTACTTAAAAACAAACATTTTATCATACAAAAACTAAAAAAGCAGAAAAAAGTTATGAAATTTAAAATATTAATAAATACTACAAAAAAGGCCAAAATAATTTGAAAATTATTCTGCCTAGACAATTCTATTTTAAATATTAATTGCTGTACCTACACGTTTAATGTCAATGTATATTATTTATTTTGAACAAGATTGGTTTTCTAAAACTATTTAGTCTTGGGTACCTAAATACTCCCATTGTTACATAATTAGTTTTGAGTATTTTTAATAGTACTATGAAATATTTGCTTTTGAAACAAAAATAAACTACATTTTGTAATATATAACTGTATGATAATATTTAGCTTACTTTTATTAGGCTGAAGGTGAACCAATCAGGGTAGTTGTAACTGGCGCTGCAGGCCAGATTGCATACTCATTGATATCTATGATTGCCAATGGAGATGTATTTGGAACAAAACAACCAGTCATTTTACACCTCTTAGATATCCCTCCAGCAATGGGAGTTCTTGAAGGAGTTTGCATGGAAATTGATGATCTGGCTTTACCCCTGGTGAAAGGTTAGATAATTTATTTTAAATATAATGTCTGTAGAATTTGATTTTGCTAATAATTCAATCTTATATTTAGGCTATGTAAAAACCACTGAACCAGAAGTAGCATTTAAAGATGTTGATGCTGCTTTCTTGGTGGGTGCAATGCCAAGAAGGGAAGGTATGGAAAGAAAAGACTTGTTGTCAGCTAATGTGAAGATTTTCAAAGTACAAGGTGAAGCTTTGAACAAATATGCTAAGAAAGACGTTAAAGTTTTGGTTGTTGGAAATCCAGCAAACACCAATGCTTTAATATGCTCTTTTTATGCTCCTTCTATACCTAAAGAAAACTTTACTGCTATGACAAGACTTGATCAAAACAGGTATAATTTAAATTATTAATAGTTATACATTTACAAATTGAATAATATGATTGTTTTTAAATAAAAAATATAGAGCCCAATCAGCTATTGCTAAACGTCTTGGACTATGTGTAAGCAATGTCAAGAATGTAACAATCTGGGGTAATCATTCGTCTACTCAATTCCCTGATGTTTTTAATGCAACAGTTAAATCATCTGGCAGCTCAAAAAGCGTATATGATAGCATAAATGATTCACAATGGCTTGAAGGTGATTTTATAAAGGTAAGAAATTATGTTGAACTGAATAATTGTTATTAGCTTAAAACCATAATATCCAATATTACACTCTACCGCAGCCGTACAAATTTGCTGAGAATACAATTTATTTGATTGACCCATATTTAAATATATATAAATATAGTGGCATAATTTGGAGTAAAATCATAGGAAGCAATCGTCTTGCATGACATTTTTAACTTCGGTTGATTGATAAATATTAGTAAATTGTTCATAATAATTTTGTAGAAACATATAATAAATCTCACAATTTAATTTTCGAGGAGGTATTCAAGACAATTAATCATATTCCACTTCATTACCATTATTATCTCCTAATCAATTATTATTTTGTTTAATGCATACCAAAAGTGTTAACTAAGGTTGAACAATTTGATCGTTTTTTATAAAAAAAGTTTAAATAAAATAAATATAGCTATTTATTTGTAAACCTCAGAAAATTGATTGGGTAGTAATAGCTCCCTCACAATGATGCCTATGTTATATATTAAAATATTAAATAGCAAATGCCAATCATTATAAATCATAATTAATTTGATTTTAGACCATTCAAACTAGAGGAGCGGCTGTGATTCAAGCTAGAAAGATGTCGTCAGCTATGTCTGCTGCTAAAGCAGCTGTTGATCACATGCGTGACTGGTGGTCTGGAACTTCTGATGGTACTTGGGTTTCAATGGGAGTTATCTCCGATGGTTCATATGATGTGCCAAAAGGTTTGATTTATTCTTTGCCAGTATCCATTTCAAATAAACAATGGAAAATTGTTCAGGTATAGTTTTATAAAAAAAATGTTTTATTATTTTGAATTTTACTTATTTATATTATTATTCACATTGTATAGGGTTTGAAAATAACCGACTTTGCCAAGACCAAATTGGATTTGACAGCTAAAGAACTACTCGAAGAAAAAGAAGAGGCTATGGCTGTTTGTAATGCTTGACATGTGTTACCCCCAACCAACTGTAAGCTCTGAATCTGCTGCTGTATCCCGGGCACGATTTTTTTTACTAGTGATTAAACACGAGGTTAGGGGGTCATCCCAATCTCAAGATTGTCATTCATGAGTCATACTTAAAGATCTTACAATGCTGCATTCATTCCCAAAAATGTATGCATTCTTTAATTAATATGTTACTACCTCTAAATGTATTTAGTATGTATCATAGTATTTAAAACAATTATGGTAATGGAATTTTTATTTTTATTATAATATACAAGGTGCCCGGATATAATTTGTTTATTTATTTTTTTACTTAATGAAAGTTTAGAGACTCGTTTTATAGAATAATTTTTCAAGTGTATATTACTATACACAAATTAATTAAACTCGTAGGTACTGCAGAACAGTGGCGCCAAATATGTACTCTTATGGGGCAGTTCGCCCCTTAATTTTATTAGGGTGGTTGGGTCTTGTGTGGACGGGTGTCAGGGTGTTTAAATTGACCACCTTGTGGGTGGTGGTGGTAACCAATTTTTAAACTTTGTCCCACCAAATAAAATACAAATCTTGTAATGAAAAATGAAATTCTACTGCTGCCGAATATTGATTCTATTGAAACAAAAAAAGCTGTATGAAAAAATAAATTATAACTTCTTAAATTGATTTTATATTATACGGTTTATTAATTAATAGATAGAATGTTACTAATGAAAAGTAAGGATTTTATTTATATGCATTAAAAATCAGTGTGGTTAGGTAACCAAACATTAAAAAAATAATTAGAAATGTTTTGTTTCTTTTTATAGAAAAATAAAAATAGAAATATAAATTTGACCTACACTGTTTGAATATCAATTACTCCAACAGTATTTATATTAAATGTGATTCTTGCTCTATGAATATAGTGAGTAGACTCTCCAAGTGAACCTATATCCAGGGACATATTTAACCTAAGTAATAGAGATATTTGACCTGGGCTGCCAAATTTTGGTATATTTAGGAAGGGGTGGCCAGGCGGTGGTGGAGTCCAGTATAATGTGGTAATAATAACCTTTTTTTTGTTAAGAATTTGGTAATTTTCTAAAAATGAGTGGTCAGCAAGAGATAACGTATATGTGCAAGTCTCTAAACAAAAATTGGTTTTTAATTTTAAGTACATTAACTGAGTTTATTGGAGATAAAATTAAAAACATGTCAACTTACTGCAAATCAAAAGGTAAATTAAAAATTATAAATACCTTAAAAACATTTATGTCAACATTTTAGAAAGGTTCATTACATATTGTAAGAAATTTACAGTCCATTCAAATTTATTTTGGTATATTGTTGAAATTTACCTATCATTGATAGTGTTGAACATGATTTTAGGTGTGATGACAAATTTCATTACAAATGTAATCTCATTACAAAACTTGACCTGTTGAAAAATGTGGCATTTTTAATTTAAAAACAATATGATGATGAATAATGATGATTTTGAATGTTTTAAAATTGATACTTATTTCTTGATTTTATACCCAATTTAATTTGATTTTTAAATGAGGAAAATTACTTATGACAATTTAAATTCCGAGTATAAATGTATATCGCCTATGAGAGGCTCAAACCTGTTGAAGTTCGAAACAATTGCAAAATGTATACAAAAATGATTTAGGATTCTCATTCTTAATATAATGTGCTTATTTTCAGTCTCATGAAAAATTTAAAAAACAAAATTGTTTTTTGTATTTTATTTAGAAATGTCAAATGAGTATTTATATTTTATAGAACAAATAACCTAGTTGAAGTTTATATATGGTACATTGATATTATAAATAATAATATGTACCTACTCCGGCCATAATTTTTTTTTTTGCTGAACAGTATATTAAATATTTATGAGATATTTTTTTAATAAGTATACAGAGACCTTAGTTTATTCTTATATTGAAGACATAATAATACATACATAATAATACTTACACTGTACTATTATCAAAATCTTCCTAAGGGTCCTTACCCGTTTATTAATAATAAAATGAAATAAAATAATGTACAGCGTACTATACAATAGTCAATTTTGCTGTTATGCAGACACTTTTCTTTTTCAATGGCAAAATTTCAATTTCACGATTTTGTAACATTTGAAAGTTTTGTTTTAAAAAAAATGTCAGTGAAAACAATAATTTCATCATTTCTCATAGAATTAAGTAACTTTTTTAATGACTACAAGTACTACAGCAGTTAGTAATTGTATGCCTGATACCTGTAGAAAAGCGCTTGTTTTTAATATTGATGAAAGGATAATATTATGATCTAATATTAACATTGCAAAAACGAATTAAAACATTTTCATATTATTATGGAGAATAAGCTCAATCTTTTTGCTAAAACATCTAACTATATTTGTAATTTCTTCAATTGCAGATAATAAGGAATAGTTTTCATTAACTGCACTACCTAATGACTTCTGAGTAGCAAGCCCATCTTGCATTAGAAATCATGGACTACAATTTAATAGATTATGCATATAAATACTTGCATAAATTATTATATAATTATTAAGTACAATAAATAACATTAAAAAATATGAATATAATATACTTACTTTTAATTTTTATATAATATTGCATTATTCCCTACCGACTCATTGCATTATAATTTTTAACAAAATAATTTGATTCAAAAGTGATAATTATTAATTTGTATTAAAAATATATTATATTAACTAGAACAAAATGAATACTAATGTGTAGTATTCAATTAATTATTAGGTAAATCAACAACCCAATTCTTAACTATCTATATGGTAATCTGGTGTCTTGTGTTCATTTAAATGCTTTAGCCAGACCACTTTTCTCTTCGTTTATTCTGTCTTTTGCAATACTTGCATGCAGTAGCACAACTAGGGCTAAAATATTTGGGAGAACTGTAGTTCCCACCTCATATTACATGAAAAGTACCCCATGGTTGTTGCCCCCCCCCCCCTTCGCAATATAATATATAAATGTATTGACATAAATTGCTTCCTTAAAAACTAATACAGACATACAGCTAATGATGATATATTTTATCCATATTTATCATAGTCAATATAAAATAATAATGAACTATAAACAATTTAATAGTCCTAGTTGAGTTTATGTTCTCATGAATAAGTCATAAGTGAATAACACATGTTTTTATGTATATTCCTAGAATAGAAAAATGTTAATTAGTTATTTTAAGTATTTTGTAAAATTGTAATTGCAACTTATAAACAGAAATGTTCACTTACTAACTCCAAATCAACAATCGGAATATCTTTTTTCTCGGTAATATTCATCTTGCATATCAACGCATGGTTTATTGCGGTAGCCTTATCCAATAACATTTTGTCGCAGATTCTACACACCCATACTATACTGTATGGAAAATTAAGCTCTGGTTCAATTTCATACCTGACCACAATCTGGGGGTAGAATGATGGTTGTTCATGAGCGCTAGTTGTAAGGCCCTCAACTCGCTTTATATTCATTTATTTATTTTATTGACAATTTAAACTTTTAAAAAATAATAAATTTGGTATAATTGGTAATTTGGCTTAAATAACTTTTAGTTAGACGCTTATCTGAAAAAAAAATCAAAAAATATAATTATGTACATATTTTTTATTGACGTATATATAGCCATATAGGTATAATATCTGTTGACTGTTGTTAAAATATTAAATTGTAGCTTTGCGACACTAGGCGTAGGTACCTACATATACTTACCTATATCATACAGGGCGATTGTAAACTCCGACAGAATACCGGTTGGATAAAAAGGTAATGAAAAGGTATAATGTAAACTCCGCCTTTTTTATTTTCTTATTTGTAATGGTTGTATGAAAACTCCGCCAGTGCTTATGTAAAACTTAATAATATATTTCAACTAAAGAAGCTCAAATATAAAAAATGATATGAGCCGGATTATGATTTCAGCCGGAGAAAATGTTCATTTTGAGGATCGTATACATTTGTACCATTCTATCCCTATCAAATCTCGTTTCAAGCTATGTCCCCATTCACCAACGCCAATATTCATTGCAAATTAATATCAACAATCACCTGTCTACATGGACATCGGACGTGTATGGATAATATTGTCAATATTCAAAACAATTATTAGTACATATTGATTTGACAAATGCCGGAAAATTATCTGGGAAAACGACTTTTTGGCGATGTTGTTTCATAAAGTCAAAATTACATGCTCTATGGGGGAAGATTGGGTTGGTTATAAGCTATTTATATCAGTGATTTTCCCGACCATAGTTTGTGACTATATTAAAAATATATACCCATTTATAGGTGTATTAATTATCAATATATAGTAAAATATATTTATATACACATTAACGTACCTAATTTATTACTCAAACATTTTTTTTTACTTCATTAAAAATATTTTTACTTAAAGTGGAAAGTTTGTATTCATACAAAAATTAAAAAAATTACAAACATTTACGTTTTCAACTACTATGCACAACACTGCACAAACTATTATGCACCTCGTATGTATTGATGAATTGCGGCATTGTGCCTTCAGAGAACAGGTTAAGACGACGCCTCGCCCGCATGTGTAGTTGTTGTTGTCTAAGTCTTAAGCCGGTCCCACACGGCTCGTGTAATCGGCGAATATTCGTCAATCGTACTACTTTGCGAGTCGTGTGTGGGATATTTAATCGTAAAGCACGGCTATTATTTTTACTCGCCGAGTCACTAGCGGTTTCCCGTCGGTGTCGGATCAACACGAGTGACTCGTGCTGGTAAAAAATTTAATCTTGGATTTCCCCCAAAAATAGACTATTATTTATTGTTAACACCATTAGGTATATAATAATAATATCACTACAGTAGTAATCGCACGAGGCACGTCATTCCACACGAACCGTGCACTTGGCAATCGGTGTCAATATTTAAATATTAAGACTTGCCCACCAAACACTTACGGATTGGTCATCATTTTGCCGTGAAGTGACATACGATGCAATGGTGGTACGTAAGGTGAAGCTAGGCGGGTATGGGCACACGGTAGAAATCGATGAATCGAAGTTTGGACGACGAAAACACCACCGGGGCCATAGGGTTGAAAGGCAATGGGTTTTTGGGGGCTATGAACGAGAAACCGGCAACTGTCTTATGGTCCCAGTTGAAAACCGCAACGCCACAACCCTACTGGCCATTATAAAAGAATGGATAAAGCCTGGGACGACCATAATTTCAGATTGTTGGAAGGTAGTATATTTTATACCTACAATTTTAATTATAAATTTAATAATGTAAAATAATTACTAAAATATTAAATAATTATTGTTTAGGCTTACAATACCTAAGGCTATGTGCATATGACAGTTAACCATAGTCTCCATTTCAAAGACCCGGAGACAGGCGTCCATTCTAATACCATTGAGAGTTCATGGAGGCATTCAAAAGCCTCCATGTCAAACTACTGTCGTAAAAAATCATTTTATGCGGGATACTTGGCCAAGTATATGTTTACAAAACACTGTCGGGCTCATAAATTGGACCCGACAGCTGAATTTCTAAAACATGCAGGTCTAGTTTATAACATAAACAACACCGAACACGTTGGTCATGATGGCAATGAAGGTGGCGGTGACAGAAGCGACGACAGCATTGACAGCGGTGAACACCCGGGATCGAACCCGAGTTATACAGCATGGCAACGTTTAGTCAGTAAGACCTGGCCAGAATAGCCCGACGAAAATCGGGCATTTTTTAAAGTTATTTAACATGATATCTACTGACTTTGAAGTGCTATAACTTCGTAACTATGTCCGAGCGCCAAATTCTGACTTCACCATCGTTTTCAGCGTACTTAACTACTTAAGTTTCAATAATAAAAATTGCAAAAAAAAAAAGGTGTCTCGTAAAGTAGAAATATACCAAATATTTAATTAATCTTTAATTAAATTAAATTAAATTTTTTTTAACTATTTAAATTTAAATACCTTTTAGTGTATTGTGTTTATTAAAATGTCATCGAAATGGAGTGGTCTAATGAGAAGACATTGGAATTTTAGTCATTATTTGAAAAGGAGTCATTAATTTGGAATCCAAAGGACCCAATGCATAAAAATAGAAATCTTGTCAATAATGCCTGGAAAAGGATTAAAGACAACTTCAGCGAAGACATTGAAATAGTGGAATTAAAAAAGAAGAAGGATTCGCTTATGGCGACTTATCGGCCTTTGGCGCAAAAGGTGAAAAGCAGCACAAAAACTGGATCCGGAAGAGACGAAATATACAAACCAAATTGGTGCTTTTATGAAGTAATGGCGAACTTTTTACATGGAGTTTATCAACCAAAAACAACAATAAATACAGAGGTATATAAGCTGTTTTAAATCAATTTATTGTACTATTATAATACTGTAAATTTAGGTACAATGAGATAGTTTATAAGATATAACCATATAAGTATTAAGTATAGTTTTCTATTTATTATTATTTATGAAAATTAAACATAAAAAAACAGATACCCTAATACCTATGTTTACTTAAACATTTAAAAAAATAAATAACTTAGTTATATAATTTTTTTCTAAATTTCTTACATTAAATAAGTAGGGGAGACTGGGTACAATTATTGTAACATGGTACAATTAACACGGGCAATAAGTTGTTCAATAGTCAATATAAGAATCTCAAAAAAATTTAGTAGTAGACCATCTGTATAACAATCATTATACAATCGTTATACACGTACGGCATACCAAATATTTTCATTCACCAGTTTCAAAAGTGTGCTGTTAGTTTTTATGTATTGTGAATATAGTGAATTTGCTTATTACAAAATGTAAAGGTAAAATAATTTGATAAATGTTGTCAAATACTTATAAAAATAACAAAATGTCGTATTGTGCAGAAGGAATCTAAAATTTCAATTTTCTCAAAACTAATATCACTTTAGGGAGCGTAGTTAATTCTAAAAATACACGACTCATTCAACTAAACAAGTAAACATGATTGTAATAATATTAACTTATTATTGAATTTTCCCCAAAAATTAAAACTATTGCTGCACTGCAGTACATATTGTCTTTTATATAACATATATATCAATGTATCAGATTTTTCTGATATTTGTATTATATTCAATTATAAAATATTTTTTTTTAAATAATCAACCAAATCACTTTACATGAAGTATACTCAAACTAATATATAGGTACTCGCGGCTCCACAATATAAAACACTTGACAGACTTAAAAGTTAAAAGTAAGCATAATACCTACGACAATGACATTGAACGTCAAGTCGTAAATCATAATATTTATATAATAGGCACCTACATGCTACATACTACATAGCCACGTAGGTGTTATAATATAATATTACGATTTATATTTACTAGAGATTATGTTTTTCAGCGACGATTCTCGGAGCGATGAGCAGCAGCAACAGGTAAGTTCCTATCAGCGAAGGCGCTATAAGTGGTGCCCAGTGGCGACGAGTAAAAACAATTGAAAAGACGACGAACCTAATCGAACGGTATCTAATTAGATCTCTGAAGGTAGTGCCGGAATCCCCAATCAATGAACGTCCGAATCACGGCTATAGATAATTAAAATGATGGTTGGCCAACAACGCTATACTACAGTTTAAGACAGAGCACAGAAATCTGTCTAAATTGTGGACCATTGCGAGGTGTGGAGTCTGAAATCCAGGAATAGTGAAATGTCGCACGTCACACGTGGTGCACGTTCATTGGAGCTTTTGAATCGTTGACTCCATAAACGGAGTCAGCGGCATCATCCAGGTGTACAAACTGTCACAGAGTAGATTAAATTCTATTAAATTCGAAAGCTTAGATCCAAGGTCGAATGTGGATTGATATTCATACACAGCTTTTTGTAATGATAATATTATAATTCAATTGAAAACATTATTATATATATATAAAAAAGAGTCATATTACGTATTATCATCGCTCACCGTATGCATTTTTAAATTACTATTTACTTTATGACGTGTTCGTATGACACACCTGATGATGTAGACTGTAATCTGTAGCTGGGTATTATACTCTAATGAAAATGTTTTTAAATTTTTAACATCTAACAAGGCGTACTTTGCGACTAGACACACATATTATCAAGCAAAAAAATGATAAGACAAATTTGTGCTCCAGTTCGGTGCACCGTGCATTTTGTATTTAAACTTGGGTTTTCGTTGGAACTATAACAGCTAGTTACCTGAGACATTTGTTGTCGGTATGGGTTCGGACCGTACTCGGGACTGACCCAAGGGCCAAGGACCAAGATGGTCTCTTATAAGCCGGGAATACACTATCATATATACTCATATATGAACCTATAAAGATCGATGAATTTCAAACATGTTTGAATTTCCAGAAAGATTGAATGTATGCTCGGAAGAAGACGCGTCAAAAGTTGGAGTAACATTATATTAATCAAGTCTAATTGAAATTGCAACAACCAAAAAACTAGGTATGAACGACAAATGTAGTTGGAAAATAAGAAGAAAGTGCAGATCTGAAGTACTACAAAAAAACACATGGACCCAGTTGAGCCACTCAATATCTCAACGTCTTCAAAGAGTCAAAGATGAAAAGCTGGATTTGTAGCCGTTGCCCGTTCCAGTCGGCAGTCACGTCTAAACGACTGTAGAATGTAGATACACGAGTTATAAATTCTCTATAATTTATAAATTAAAACCTATAATAAATACGTTTTCGTTTGGTTATTATTAGAAATGTGCTCAACTGCACAACACCAGCCTGTGGGTTAACTATTAAACTATAAGTTCGTAATCTATTGACAATATTATACAGTGAAATTTTTAAGACATTTTTATTTTGTGAAAAAAACATTTTTTTCTGAAAATAAATAGTCAATATTATAGAAGGTAATTATTTCACTCCCATCTCTCATAGTTTTAAAAATAAATCTTAATGCTAGAAGTAAATGGTGGGTAAACATTTAAAAAAAAACATAATTATGTAGGTATTTGTGTGTCGCTATTAGTATTCAAAAATACAGTCAATTAGGTGACAAAATATTTTCAACTTAAAAATGTACTGATATTATAATGACTAATGAGTTAATAGACATTTAGGAGGTACCTGCCTACTACTTAAAAAAACTAATCGTAATATTCCTTATGACCTATGAGATCTTTTATGGAGACAAACCACAATAATTATTAAAGTTTGAAGTGTTTGCAGCTTTGTGTTGTTTGTTATGGTCCTTAAAATAATATCAATATATCATACATTTATAAATTAAAAACCGGATTTAATTGATATTGCAACTTATTTTGCAGTAATGATAAACCAAATCTGATTAAATGTATAGTTGACACATACTTTATGTATTATGCTGATTTTATTTTATCATGCAATTTTTAGCAATTTTCCACGTTTTTGCAATTTCTTACAATTTTGTGTGTTTAAATTAACTCAGCTAAATGTATTGTGTAAAAAAGCTATTACGATGTACTGAGTTTTCGTTATGAGTAGATAATCTGTGGTTGTACCTTAAAGACATTATTAAGAGCTATTATCGTAACATTTTAAATTGGATTGCTCCTCACAATGAAAACAAGCAAGTTTTTCATCAGATATGGGAAGGTTGAATATTGTTTTGTTTGTGACAAATCTGTCTAGATATGCACCAATCATTGATGTAGAAGTAGTTTTTCTCTGTACAAACACATTTTAAGTAACAGAATACCTATTTAATTTTAATGAACATAATTTGGAAATATATCTAATTATCAATTTTAATTCGAGAAAGTAACATTTGACTAACTTTTGCATTTTTATGTGCAATTTATTACAGCAATTCTTATGTATTTTTTTGGTGAATTGTAGAATTTTAAAATGCAATTTTTGTGTGTTTTCAATGCAATTAAATCCGGTCTTTATTTATATTCGATGACGGTAATAATGTAATATAAATATTTTTACGCGCATAAAGTCATTATTACAATATGCCTAATAATACCATGTCACATCATAACATTCCTTATTTCCTTCGCGTCCACCCGACGCAGTGTGATTTACCGTGAAAAAAGACAGTCCGCTGACTGCCTGAGTCACCGCAGAAGATATCTTCTCTGCGTCGTGAGCCGCACTGAAAACTTAGCGGTGGTTCATTACGATGGAAAGTACTAAGTGCTGATTGGTGACTACCGACCGGAGTACCTACGCACTACGCAGTGGTGAATCGTAGTGTGATCTAGCGGCTCGCGCTGTCATTCTCGTTGCATGTGAGAGCAATGCGGTCCGATTTGTGCGTTACTGCGTAGCACGTTACTACACGATTGGTAGGTATTCGATCAAATATCTCTGGCTCTGGCTCAATCGTTGTGCACAAATACGACGCTTTTGGTCTACGTCCACCGTGCCGTCGGGCCTCCTGACAATTAGCGGTAAAAGTCTCCAAAACCAACATGAACGGGTACAGATTATGCGGCGACATGGTTCACCTGCTAGCCTTCTTGATGCTGCCGGTCGCGATGTGGAGGACCAAATCTTGCGCTGGTAATCATGACTCATGAGCAATAACGAATCAACAAACGTTCCGTATTGTCATAGAACAAGAATAAATAATAACATCATTAGGCAAGTGCTTATCACTTATACCTTGCTCATACCGTTGGCCATGGTCGGAGTTATCAGTCTTGGCTTCTTGCTGTGCCGTTGTGGAGGTGGAACACTGTAAATCCCTCGGTTATCGGAATAAAAATCCCGGGGAAAAAATAACCCCCGACCCCAGGAAAAAAAATCCCCAGACTACAATATTACTCACAAACACATGCAAATGATTGAACAAATTTTTTTTTTAACTTTAATTACCTATTGTAATTACCAACATTATTAATATTTTATTACAAATGTATTCCTACTTAAAGTGTAGTAATATTACTACTAAAATTTAGAAAATGTTCAATTTTTTATAGCTAAGGATTGACAATTTAAAAATTACATATTATCTACGTTTCTTATAATTTTTTGGCTATAATGTAAACAAAATATTATTAGGAAGCGTTTTTACAAGTTGTACTTCGTATAGAATATAGATGAAATATTTAAAATATTATAAAATAAAAATAATGATAATTATCTAACAATAGTTAATGAAGGTACCGAAGTAAAAAAAAAATATTTCGAGTACGTCAAATAATAATAATAAATTAATTATCAAATAATGGTCAATTAATTTAGAGGTAGGTACTCACAGTTAAAAACATAATATACAGTATACAAATATTTTGAATGATCATTTACTTCTAATAATATGTCAAATCACTGTTAATTATTAGATTATCTCCTAATATTGTGGCTTACCAAATTCAACAAATTTGGAATATGTATTTTGCCACTCACAAACCTGACACAAAGTTCAATAGGTAATTTTCATGTGTTTGTGTGAGTAATATTGTAGTCAGGGGATTTTGTTTCCGGGGATTTTTATTCCGCAATTCAAATCGCTCACTCGCATAGAAAAATTACTAAACTTGGTAATCGGAAAAAAAATGAACCAGTAAAAAAACTAAAAAGTCCCACACTAGGAAGATAAAGACCCCTCGGTCTTCTCCAGCTAGTTCGCTGTGAACGTTTTTGTATCCCCTACACATATTTCCGTCCCGTTACTCTAAGGACCCGCCATTGAATATTATAATACTATATAATAACAATATTATGATACCCATCACACAATGGCTAATTCACATTCAAGCGTGCGTGAGGCTCGCCATAATCTGCGTATTTAGTAAATACTATTTACCAACTGTTGCGTATGTAGTACAAGTATTAGAACTCCGTGTATATTATTAAACACTTTTTCATTTTAGATCGTGGGAATTAATATTTATAATCATTGACAATATTCTAATGTAGGAACACATTTTCAATATTTATAAAAATACATAGGCAAAGACCATGTAATTATTAAATACTAAGGTACTAAGTATTGCAGTATAAGTCTTATACTGTTAAATAGGTACTAAAAAATTCCAAAAAATCAGAATTTGAACTAATTCATTATCATAGGAAATATTGGGGGTGAGAATGCTTGGTCTTGGTGAAATACTTTTTGGTAACTAAATAATAAATATAACTGTTATAATATAAGGGTTAAACTATATGGCTTATAGAATCAAATACTACTCTATCTCAATGATTCAAAGAAGGTTATTTAAGTGTGGCTTGCCCACTATCAATAATATTAAAATAAAAACTACATATTAGTTTATTTCTACTTGTAATTTGTTAAACATAAGAAAAAAAAGGTGACTTATTGGTTATCATTGTCCATCTCAGTTTAATTTATCCATAATACTGCTAAAAAAATAATTCTAGTAGGTTTGCAGTAGTACTGGGTAGATCATTATTTTATACTTTTATTACTATTCAGTATTCAATATCTACTAATAACAAGCTAAGCTCACAACTTAAAAATTGCCAACTAATTACAATATTATGTATTTTTATTTGTTACAGGTATTTCGGCAAAATGTCAAATACTTTTTGCACTTGTTTTCTCAGCAAGATATATTGATTTATTCACATATTATGTGTCTCTATATAATAGTGTTATGAAAGTTGTGTTTCTATTATCATCATACGGAACATTATATTTGATGTTTTATACATTTAAGACAACATACGATTACAAACATGATCGCTTTAGGTAAATAAGTATGTAATTAATAAAATAAATCTAAGCGCAAAATACAATTTTCCACCCTCACATTGGTTTTGATAGTTTGATTAGGATTTCGGAATAATAAATTATTTAGTCTATGCCAAAGTGGAGGCTTGCATTTGAAGATTTTCCGTTTTTTTTTTAAATTTACTAAGGATCAACCTTTGACAATCACATTTAAACTATATTAACTTCATTGGTAATGCTTACACCCGCATCATGTTTTCATATATATATTTTATTATATTCTGTTAAGCTGCATGTTTTTACATTGATCACAGATTACAGCGAGTCAGTGATTTAACTTCAAATGTTAGTGCTTAGACTACTGCTTCACAAGAAGTAACTTTTGGGAAACATTTTATTTTTCACATAGATATAAAATATATTGAATTAATTCTTAAATTATAATTAATTTTAATAAAATATACCAGTAGTACCTTGTACCTTTAGGCTACAGCGCAACTTTCATCAAATGTGGAAACACACAATTAGTTTATTAGTTTAGGTATATTATTGGTTAGCTTATGTTACATTGAGTTTATACAATAGATATATATGAAAATCAACTAATAAATTATTAAATTCAGCAGTACCTGATGACTGATACAAAGTAGGGGACTTAAGTAGTTATCAAACTTAAATATATACCTATATAGTTTGAAAAGTTCCAAAAAAATTTGATTAACCTTATGGTTAACTACTGAATTAATATTTTATTCCTCCCAATTTATTATTATATCAACACAAAATCATCTTAAATATTTTTTTTTAGAATCCTGTACTTGATTTCTCCAGCATTGTTAATATCATTTTGCATTGTAAACGTTTATACTATAATGGAGGTTAGTTTCTTGATGTATAAATGTAAATTATAATATAAGCGATATATATGAATAATGTTATTTTTAAATCTAGTTTTTATGGACGTTCAGTGTTGTTTTGGAATCAGTTGCAATTGTGCCACAATTGCTTATGTCAAGAACAAGCAAAGACAAATCTATCATTCCATATTATTTATTTGCCCTGGGCTCTTACAAAGCATTGTATTTACTGAATTGGATTTACCGTTATAATGAATGTGATTTCTTTGATCCAATTTTAATTGTTGCTGGAATTGTGGAAACAATCATCACATTTTCTGGTTACTTATCAATCTTCATAAAACCTAAAGTATATCCAGTATTAATATATTTATGCGTTTATTCATACTACAATTTAAAAAAATATACTATTTCATTTTTTTTCCAAAATGCATTATTATTTTCAAATAAAATCTTTATCAATTCAGTTTTTATACATACCTAAATAATGATTACCATCTTTACATACATTATTTTATTGTTGTATATAAAAACAATAATTATCTAATATTTTATCTATACATCCAAATTTTTTTGTTAGGTGGCTCTTTAATTTAACTTAATTTTTATTTATGCATAAAATAATAAAATATAAGATCAGGGTACAATTTTAAGCAATGTTATATTAGGCTAATGGGTGTGAATTTGATCTGGGTAAGCTTTGATATGAGTAATTAATTTTTCTATTTAATTTAAGAAACTTAATAACTATTTATTTTACTTAGAATATTTCATTGACATTATCGTAATAAGTTTAATACTTACCAATTACCAATATTTAGTTGTCTATTATGATTAAATATACTTAACTTTTTCCAATTACAAAAAGTTTAATTTGACCGCCGTTACATTTTTTTTTTTTAATAGGCTAAAAGTGGACCGATCCGAGTAGTTGTAACAGATGCTGCTGGTCCACTTGCCTACTCTTTGATATTCAAAATTGCCAATGGCGATGTATTTGGAACTAAACAACAAGTAATCTTACATCTTATAGATGAACCTTCAGCAATGGAAGTTCTCGATGGTGTATGCATGGAGATTGATGATCTAGCTTTACCTTTAGTCAAAGGTTTGTTAAGTTTGAATGTTGAAATATAAATATGCGTACTACATACATTTTTTTTTATGATACATAGATTATGTGAAAACAACCAAATTTGAAGTAGCATTTAAAAATGTTGATGCTGCTTTCTTGTTGGGAACAATGCCAAATAGTGATAGGAAAGAACAAAAAGACTTTCTATCATCTAATGTGAAAAAATTCAAATTATTAGGCGAAGCTTTAGACAAATATGCAAATAAAGATGTTAAAGTTTTGGTGGTTGGAAATCCAGCCAACACTAATGCTTTAGTATGCTCTATAAATGCTCCGTCCATACCCAAAGAAAACTTTACTGCTATGACAAGACTTGATCAAAATCGGTATATAATTTGTGAAATTATTACATAGATTAATTATCAAACAATTTTTGATTTAAAACGAACATTGCACTATTGCAGAGCCCAATCTGCTATTGCTATATATCTTGGACTATGTGTAAGTAATATAAAAAATGTTACAATTTGGGGTAATCAATCATCAACTCAATTCCCTGATGTTTTCAATGCATCAGTACAATCATGTGATAGTTTAAAAAGTGTATATGATGCTATTAAGGATAAACAATGGCTTGAAGATGATTTTATTAAGGTAAAGCATTCTATTGAATTTGGGTAAATGTGTATTAATTATTTAATTTGAACAATTATTTTAATTATGATATTAGTAATAAAATACATTACTATTTTCATTACTAAGAATCATAAGCTAAAATATACAAAACAAAATGTAGAAATGTATTAATTATTATTTATAAACAATGTTGTAAATTAGTACATTATTAAATCAATTGTCTTATAAAAAAAACAAAAAACAAAAATCTGGTTGAAATTTGTAGCCGATTGGTGATGTGAATTATTGAACTGAAAAATATTATTGGTAAACAGTATAGTATTAATAAAAATATATTTTCAATATTTGTAAAAATTGTGTACAAAAAATACGAAGATCATAAAATATAAACAACAATTTCTTTTAGAAAACATTAAACATGCATAAATATTATGAAGTACTAGAAAATATACATTTTTTTTAAACATTGACAAAACATGCCAAGCATTTAACTTTTTTATTATTTAAATATGACATTGTATAGCATATATTACTAGCTTGATCTACTATACATTGAGAATATATGAAAATATACTACTCTACTACTTTCAATCCCTATTTATTACCATAAAATATGTATTAACGCCTTTAAAATAATTGGCTTAAATAAAAATTAAATGTTTTCATTGAAATGGTTTATAATGAGGTAAAAAATGTCTTGATTCAAATAATTTACAAGTTTTAATTCATTTCATTTTAGATCATTCAAACTAGGGAAGCCGCTGTCATTCAATCTAGAAAACAGTTGTCAGCCATGTCTGCTGCAAAAGCAGCTGTTGATCACATGCACGATTGGTGGTTTGGAACTGCTGATGGAGCCTGGGTTTCAATGGGAGTTATATCCGATGGTTCATATGGTGTGCCAAAAGATTTGATTTACTCTATGCCAGTAACTATTTATAAAAAACAATGGACAATTGTACAGGTATAGCATTATTAAGGATTGTATTATTTTATTTCTAGAGTTTAACAGTTTATTTGAAAAAGGCTATTTAAATATTAATTTTGGATTTAATGAACTATACAAATTTTTTTAAGGGTCTGAAAATAACTAGTTTTGCAAAGAACAAATTGAATTTGGCGGCTAAAGAACTGCTCTATGAAAAAGAAGAGGCTTTGGAAGTTTCCAATCCTTGTTGTGTGTTACTCTTGACTGAATGTAAAACCTGAGTATTATATTTTGGACATAGTTTTAACATTGAATAATATGCTTTAACATTATTTGGATACTTTTTATTTTTTTTGAAATGTGTTCAATGATCAAATAAAATTTGGTCTCAAAATAATGTACTATTTCTTATTATATCTATTTAAAAGTTAAACCATTCAGGATAAAATAATAAAATATCATTATATGCCTATGTCGGCATGATTTGCTTGTCCTTTTATAAGTGTTTAAGATGACTACTTTTCAAATTTAGTAAATGGCCACTAAAGAAATTAAAAAATATCAGTTATCTAATTTTTCGTTTAAAAGTATTTAATGTTTCTAAAAATTAGTATAACATTTTAGATTTATAAAAAAATATATATATGTATATACATAAAAATTAATAAAAGAAAGGTGCGTTTATTACGATTTATTCAATTTTTTGTCTGGTGAAAGTTGTGGGCCAGTCTGGAACATAATTTTCATTTATATAATTTTCCCTTGTTTGTGAAAGTATGTTCAAATTATTAGTACTTCCAAATATTGATCCTATTGAAAAAGAACAAAAATATAAATAATATAATACAATTAGGTATTCAAAAAAAGTTTATTTATTTACCTCCAAGCCACGCAACATAATTTTCATAAGCAGGTGCTACATGAAATTTGAACTTTGTGATTTTTAAATTGTTATACTTGGGACACTTGAGTTTTTCTACAAGTTCATCTTTTAATCTTGACATGAAACCTTTGGCCATCACTGTCCCCCCTATAAGAACAATATTTTCTGCAAGCTTTAGTCGGATATCCACATTACTCTGTAATTAAAAATAATTACATTAAGTAAGACAAACTTTTAATAAGATAAAAATATGATCGACTAACATTAACTATGGTTTCAAGTATCATAGTGGTGATAGACATTTCATCAATATTTTCTTCAAATAATACATCATGGACTGTTTCCCTAACATCTCCAGGTATTGTTATTGATCTTTCTCCATTTATATGATATTCAACATCAGTAGTTTTTGGTTCAACACTTTGACCTGTGGCTAGAATTTTGCTACGTTTCAATGTAGTCACAAAACAGCATCTAGCTGAATACAAATGACATCATAAAAATAATAGATTAATACAAAATATTATGAAATTAACAAAAAAATATTTATTTGTTACCTTTAATATCTTCAGCAATATTGTCAATCGATTCATCAGGAGATACTTGACCTATATCAATACGAGTTTTGATTTGATTTTCTACAGCTTGCCCCGCCAATGACATTGTTTGCCATAAACGAAGAATGGGTACTCCTTCACATACTGGTATAAGAATAACTTCATTGTATCCTACATCAAGTACTAGGCCGGTAGAAATTCCAAGTGTAAATAAAGAAGCACAATGTGATGGGACAAAACATAGAGATGTAACCTGTATTAAAATATCATATTTTATCATGTTATTTTGCTATAAATGATATAGTACCTTACTTCATAAGTAATGAACAACACTTTAGCAAGTATTTCTTTAAATATTGTTGGTGATAATAATGATTCAACAATTATTACTTTTTTATCTTTAGGTGCCACTAGTGCATATCTAGAAAATAAAAACAATTTTATCTTGCTTCTGGTTTATAATAGGGATATATCGTTAACAAATTTAAATATACTTTACTTGTAAAATAGCATATGAATGAAATTCGTTAGAGCTAATGTAAGTGTCTGTACATCTTTACATTTATATATGTCAGGAATAGGCGAACCATCGATTTCACAAAGAGTAGGTATAATACATCTAGGTGAATGTTCAGTAGCAAATCCAAATCTGAAAAATCGTAGAATTTATGTAATTATAGGTACTTAACTAGGTAATGTGGAGTATGAATACAACAGGAGTGGGATACAAGAATATGAGTTAAATTATTATGCAAGTAATGCCGTTTATTTAAATAACAAATCCATAGTGTCAGTGCATCTTAAATACAGAAATTCTCATTGAATTCGGTTTCAATTCACACTCACTTTGTGTATTTGGTTCCAATATCGATGACGATACATTGTTTTTCCGGCAAAAAGTCCGATTCAATTTTCATCGTTTTAACGAACTCGACAATTGTATTCTAATTGCGATACGTGGTTGTATCGCATAGAAAGACTGAATAAGTATTGTATATTTTGTCTTCTCTAAGTATTGTTAAGCTGTGTGGACTTTATGAGTTCTAACATCTAACTACAAACTTCAAAGTCAAAACTTGGAAGTTCCATGCCTGCGAATAATAATATTGTATTCGTGATAGTAATATTAATAATATTATCGTTCTGTTATCACGTTGATGTTGATTTCATTTTTGCTTATTAATATTTTTTTTTAGTCATGATAGCGCAGCGGCGCGGCGCAGCAACGAGACAGTGTCGTCTGCACGCGGGACTTCCACGAAAATTGCATCGTCCAACTGGCAGCAGTGGACCGTTTGCCGGTACGCAGGCAAACACGGCGCGTCGGCGCGCGACGTCCATCGTACCACAGAATAATAATAATAATAATAATATGATGATGATGATATACATTACACAATATATATGTGTTAGCCGTTCAGTGGGTATACATTCTAGGATTCTTCAGTATCAATTAAGTACGGTAAAAAACGCCGGCCACGTCATTTCGCCATAGCCGAGACCGTGTTATCTCGTCGTGTATTGCATTTTCAGTACATATTATATTTCCTCTATTATTATTATTATTATTATTATTATTACTCGTCGACAGTTTTAAAGAGGTTTGCTTCCGATACAGTACGGGCGCACGTTATTATTACTATCTCCGTTTGATCGGAAAGTTAATATCTCATTCGTTTCCCACCCCTTTCCGCAATCGACCGTTTTTACACGTCCGAAATTCGGGTTTTCTGAGAAGAAGCCGACCGTGCATACTGCAGAGACGGCGTCTGACATCACCCGGCCCGGTCCCACCTGCGACGAGGGGTAGTGAACACTACACGTACACACCTGTAACGATTCGTCACCGTTCTAGTTTTTTGAGACGGTGACCACCGCCGTCAGCAAGTTACCAAGATGAACATATTCAGACTTTGTGGTGATCTGTCACATCTGCTGGCCATCCTGCTGTTGCTCGTCAAGATATGGAAGACCCGATCTTGCGCCGGTAATTCCACTCGATGTTATTTTCATCGATACTTAGGCACTGGTCACCCATCCGCTGTTAAATTCGTGAACACAAACATGTGGAAAAATAAAGTAAATTCGAGATCTCTGCACCCTAATACCAATGACATGGTGCAAAGATATCTGTGTGCCTACATATTATATTATTTTCTCACCGGTTTGTGTTGACTTATTGTTAACAGTAGAATAATATGCATGCAACGCCTCCCCGACTAGTGGCATGCGTGAGTCCGGGTGTGCAGCATCTGGGTCCAGAGTCTTCGCCTGAGTTTGCAGCCACCAATGACTGACATAAATAGTACCTGTACTGTCTATAAGATCCGAGGGATGATACAAATGAGTTTTGTGTATTGTCTTCGATAGTCTTATTACAAACAAAATATATGTATAATATGGAAACATCAAATTATTATTTGCATCAATTATTTCACCAAGTGTCCATATTAAGTGCCTTTTGATACCTACCTACTTGTTGAAATTATTTGCCTACAACCTATATCTATTGTTTTTATTTCTATTTCTATTTCATTTCACAAACATTATGCTTAAAATCTATGACTATGAAGGATACATATTTTTATCAAACCACCTTATGCTGTAATTTGATTAGAAACATTTTATGTGCATTATTAAGTACCTATTTATGTGTGATATTTTAAATGGTTTGAACAAGTATTAAATCTCTTCTTCAATTATCTTCTATTTAATTTCGAGACATCAGAACCATTAAATGTGATGACCAGTGTTTAAATACCTACCTATCTATTTAGTTTTATTTTTAAAAATAGCATTAATCTATGTATTTTTAGTACATAAATAAAGTACAATAAATATGACCCAAATTATTAATGAATTTTTATTTTATTACAGGCATTTCGGGAAAATCTCAAATACTCTTTGCAATTGTTTATACGACAAGATACCTGGATTTATTCACTAGTTTTGTATCTGTATATAACAGTTTTATGAAAATAGTGTTCCTATCAGCATCATATGGAACATTATATTTAATGTTCTTCAAATTTAAGCCAACATACGACCATAACCACGATAGCTTCAGGTATATTATATGATTAATTCAAAAACGTACATTAATTTTGTATGTAATATATTTAAAATACTTACATTTTTTTTTCAGAATTTTGTACTTAATTGTACCATCGTTGGTGCTTTCATTTGTCATTGTTCATGTTTACACTGTGATGGAGGTTAGTTTTTAAGTATAAATATAATCTATGCATACAAATTACAAATATTATTTTTAATTTTAGATTTTGTGGACGTACAGTATCTATTTGGAAGCAGTAGCAATTATGCCACAATTATTTATGGTATCTAGAACTGGTGAAGCTGAGACTATTACTTCTCACTATTTGTTTGCACTGGGTTCTTACAGAGCACTGTATATATTGAATTGGATTTACCGTTATTACACAGAAGATTTTCTTGATATGATTGTAATTATTGCTGGAATTGTGCAAACCATCTTATATTGTGACTTCTTTTATCTCTATATAACCAAAGGTAAATATAACTAATATGTATTCATATGTATTATTTTTATAAATCTAAGGATGTTCTATTTATTTTAAATTATTGTTAATTTTTTTTTCAGTTTTAAAAGGTAAACGACTGTCCTTACCTGTCTAAACACGGAAGGAAAACCTCAGACCAAAGTGTCAGTATAAAACAGACTATTTACACATAATTGTCATGTCATATGATTTTTTTTGTACATAAATAAATAGCTTACATTTGTTGTAAGATGTTACAGTAGGTCATTGGATACCTTATAAATACGAGAAATATTTTATTTTAGTTCTAAACTTAAATTATTTGGGAAATTATACCAACATATTATCAATTATGATAACAATTTTTCTGTTTTCTTTTTTATAGCACAATATTTTCAATATAAAAGTATATGTATATATTGTAAATATATATATATATGCTTATATTTATAAAAGTTGATTTATATATTAGTGATCCTTATTAAAAAAAAAAGGAAATATCCGCATTTTATTATTTATTTAAATTATTAATGTTTTTGTGTAAATCAAATTTGGCATGTTTACAATTTTTTTATTGTATAAACATAATATGTTTGTTTTATTTATTAAACAAATTCCTTTTTCATTTATAATTATTATTATGTTATTAAAATCATAAAGTTTTATTAAATATTTATATTTCCTCAAACTGTTAATATTTGTTAATGTAAGTTACTGAATTTATTAAAATGAATTTTGAAATATTTGTAAATATGTTATTTTTCCAGACTTCAAAATATGTTTTATATAAATACAGTAGAAATTTGACAGTTAAAAATATAAATATTGAAATATTTAATATTCTGTACACTACTAATGATAACTATTCTTAGTTCTGCAGTGACAGAACTCAACATTTCAAAAAAATTAACTTTTGAATTGAATTTTTACTGTACATAACCTTATTTACAATTAAAATTGTTATAATTTATTTGTATTACTTAACATTTTAGTATCAAAATTAAAAACATGTTAACTTATAAGAGAAAATAGTAAATTGGTTAACACACATTACTGGTAATATGTTTGTTTTTTTATGACTCCTATCATAGAATGATAATAATGAAATATTATAAAATGTTTATTGTGTTTAAAGAAAAAACAAAATATTCAAACATATCCATATTAATTTATTTACCATTTTACAAAAAATTATTAATAAGTAGTTACTTATGAATTAATTTTTATATATCTGATGAAGTATGATAATTAATAAACTATACTATGGTAAAAGAGGGATTAAACTGGACTAATCACTATTGTGATTTGTAGCTGTTAGTTAGGAACTCTGGCAGTTTAAGTTGAAGGAAACATTTTGAACAATTAAACATTTGGAGTTTACAATATTCAATTAGTATTAGTCTCCTTATTTAATTTCAAAATATATTTAATCCACATTTTGTTCAAAACACAGTATTTTTCTATATTTGTCCTTGATTTTTTTCAAAGGGATTGCATATATCTAACCACCTTTAATTTCAGAAAATTCTTTATAAATATATTAAATATGCGTTGGAATAACTCTGTTAGTTCATTAACTCTACACACATACTGTGAAGTATATTCAGAAACACTGAAATGCGGCACAATTATATAAAAAACCGGTTTTATACAATATTTTCCAGTTTCTGTTAAGGTCAATGACCTGCATAAAAACAACGGTACAAACACGTACGTAAATATAAGGTAGTATTTAGTAATACAACCATAGAGGATTATTGGATTTAGTTTTACTGTAATAATATGGTTACCAAAGGTAGATTGTAACATTTGAAAATGAAACAATGTGTATAGGGGGAGAGGTGATTTTAAAACATGATTTATGTACATCAAAATATTTTATACACTATGCGTCTATGCGTCAACAATCCTAATTATCAATATGATTATATTATACGCGCCACTTCTGGCCGGTCAACATAACAATCAAAGTTTTACTTAGAGGGGAGATTAGAAACACATATTTATATAGTTCAAGAGGGTGGGGGTGATTTATAATTTTTTAGAATTTTTATATGTAGGTATCAGTTTTTCATGCATCGTTATCATACACGCCCCCCATTGTTCTTACAGAAATTTCAAACTATCGAAAATTCATAGGCGCAATTTTCAGATTTTGGCAATTTCCTTATTATTTTCTTCTATACGTAGGTAATACAATAAATATTATTTGTAGCTCGTAGGGTTTTGAACTGTTTGCTATTACGTAGAATCTATAGGCATTGGCTCAAATAGGGGGGGCTTGGACCCTCTATTAGACCCCCCCCCCATTTTCCTACCGCAGCACACACAGAAGTACCTGCCTTTAGAAAGGATTACGTTTAATTTAGCTTGCTTAAGGAGGGGGTTGAATATGGATATCTAGGAGTGACATATAAGGTTAGTACAGAGAAGACTTGACTGTTTAGTTAGCGATTGGATTTGAAGTCCAAGAGGCCATCGACGAGATTGTTTAGTTGGGTCCCGGAAAAAAAGGTTGTAGGTAAGTGGAGTCCCGAAAAAAGGTAGTAGTTCATTACATTTTTTAAATACATGTAATCACCTTTATTAGAAGTCGATGAGTTTTATATTTATGGCATAAATAAAAATAAAAATATGTTTTATAACATTATGTTTTAAATAAAATACACACGGTATGAAATAAATAATACATTTAGTTTCTATTATTATAATTCAATTAAAATATATGAGTTTTTTAAAATATTTTTTTTTTTTATTGAACTTAATACCGACGACTATGGCCATTAGCTGTTGTGGTGGTTATGAACTGTGGTAGGGGTAAAATTGGGTATGGTAGGTTGTCTTTACGGTTGTTACGGTAGGTAGCAAACACGTGTATGTGTGGCACTGTGGCAAGAGTTGTAACTACTATGAAACCGGGTGGTCACCCATCCGGGAGCTAGTAGCTATGGCCGTTACTTATTCCCAGGCGCATTCCGCGACTGGTAACAGCCAACGCGCCACGCCAAGTCACTTTTTATAAAATTATTCTCTTGGTAAAGACTTAAATGATGAGGATTTAACAAACTCAAATCGGGTTATCGTATTAATGTATACTATATAGTGTATTTTGCCGGGACGCAACTTATCTTCTTTATTTATTTACCTGTGACTCAACTTACCGCTTTCAAAATTTTGTGGGCACCGGTGCGGACAGGACATTTGCGGTCGGCACTTTTTCGTGCCATTTGCGGTCAATTTATTTCTATTTACCTGACTTTAAAATTTGGATGCTATATATAATATAAATATATATAAATATATTGCAGTAAACTTAATTTGTGCCAATATGTATATATTTATTATTTAATTGCACTTTAACTTCCCTTCACACTTTTCAAGGTTTAGGGCTGACAGTATTTTTTACTGGCGTGTTTAAAAGCTTATTATAAATAACTCATATAATAATATATTTGTTATTTGTGTCAAACGCATTACATAATAGGGTACTCATTTGTTTTAAAACCTTATAACAATTATTACAAAAAATGCACATAATAATACATTTGTCGATCACATTACATATAAACATAAAATATTGATACTAACATACATTACTAATAAACATACATGTACATAAACATAACCTTATTCTAGTTTTTGAATAGCAGCTATTTTTTTTAAGCATTTCACTAAATCGTTAAGAGTATCTATGCAATACTCTACTAATGTTTTTTTTAATTCTTTTGTCCAATTGTATTTACATCTTTTTTCCCCTTTATCTTTCATATTTAAGTAGCTTCTTGTATATAAAAGTTCCGAATGATCAGCTTCTTTTTAAGACAGTTATACAAATTCTTAAACGTTGGTCGTGGTGTATTTAATATTTTATTAAGTTTACTATTCCAATTTCCAACCCTATAGGACCTTTAGTTGTCTCTACTTCAAATGAATTATTAATTTTAATTTGAACACTAAAACACTGTAATACTGACAGATCGAACTGTACCAATGCGTATACAATGCTAAAAACTGAGTAAATGTTACCGACGATGTTTTCGACTAATAATAAAATGTACTTATGTACAGATATAATAAATATATCACTATATCAGACGTTATTGCCTTATCGATTATGACATCGAATATGCATAATCAACCAAAAGGCTGCATCACAAATAGGCTTATCCCGTATATAAATAATAATTATAAACTTTTTAAACAAATTTTCATAATATAATATGTATTTAGAATATAATATTATTACATATAGCACCTTAAATAGTATAGTCAGGTAAATAGAAATAAATTGACCGCAAATGGCACGAAAAAAAAGCCGACCGCAAATGTCCCGGAACCTTTCAAAATGTACACAAATTATCGTGGGCCCAATTTACCTAGGCCTGCGGTCGTCACGTCGCACCGCCATAAATCCGTCCGGGTAGGAATGTAATATACAAAAACACACGTATGACTAACCCCGTTATTACGACACTGCCCACTCAATGATAACATGGATACATTTTAATTTCATAATCCCAAGAAAAATATTTTTCCGAGCTATGTCAATGTCGTTTTAAAATAATAATCAAATATCGAAAGAGTACAGGTAGTTAAAAATTGATTTTACTACTGAATAAGTGTCATCGTGGGCTAGAATAGGGAAATTTTATTAAGGGGTACATTGTTTACTTATACAAAATTAGCGTTCCTGTCTCTTTCTATACTTATAGGTGTAACGAAAAAAATAGCAGAGGTGCTCTAAGATTCTTAATAATTAGTTGAGGTATTTGAAGTTTGATAAGTGGAGTGGCACAACAGTCACACTGGGGGATCCCTCGAAATGTTTTGCAGATATACTTACTAGTATTCTATAACCAGCAAATATGAGCAATACCTACTAGATCGATATTCGACTATAAAAAAATAGAAATTCTCAGAAAAATATTCAGCAGTATGAAATTAAAATTGGATATATGTTATTCAAAATAGTAAAATAGTAAAAAAAATCACAATAAAAATCGTCAAATGGTAAATGCCAAACGTGTTCCGCCGCACTGGGTATTTTTTTATGATATTAAATTTAAGAGGTAAGACAAAACTGAGGTCTGAGACTACAGTGGTGACATACGGGTTATATTGAACTGTTTTCGTGCACTGCACTAGCGTCAAACGATAACATTTCAAATTTTAAACCAAACAAACATTTTAATTGTAATTGTAAATTATAATTCTTTGGATACAGTTGTATTATATTATATATATAGATCTATATGCATCTGAAATATAAAAGATATAATTATATTTTATTTTTCTTCAGTTCCGTTTCAAGAGTTGCATTAGCGGTGGTTATTTCTTTAAGTTTTTCATTCAAATTATCTATTTGAGACTTTAATTTTAATTCATTGCGTTCCGAATTAGTTTCTATAGTTTCGGCTTCTTTGTTTAATTCATCGATCTCTTTATTATACGAATTCTAAAATCCAAATATATTAAATTCAAAAATAAATACAAACATATACAATTGTATTAGGATATTTTAAACCTCAAAGGTATGTACGTGAAAAAAAAACTGTAAATTTCAATTATAAATTAATATCGTAAAAAATAGGTGAATACGATCAAAAAAACGTACCATAGAGCTTATAACTTCTATCTCTTCATTGGCTAACTGTTTCAATGTTCCATGGTTATTTTGACGAATTAACTCTAAAATAAAAAATGTTAATATATTCATTATTTTTACAAAAATCTAAGTAGATCCCTATTAGATGAATCTCTACACTTATTGCGATGATTGATGACGTATGCGGTTATACAGATGTATTGCAGCAATGAGTGTGGGCCGATAATAATAAATTACTACCTACATCTATTATTACAGTGTTAATTAATAAAATATTTTTCAATATAATTACGTCTAAATACGTCTATAATCAATGTCAGTCGATTACACATTTTAAATACCCAATTCAATGGATCGACAAAATAATATTCATTTTATAAAATATTGTATCGAAGTTTTTAAACCTAAACTATTATATGTAACTTAGCAGACTACTTATTTACCATTGATAGCATTTTCTATAGATACATTTATGTTCGAAATCTGTTGTTTAAACGTCTGGTATGTTTTTATGTTATTTTTAAAAGACGCAATTACATTTCTTGATCCAATGATATCATTGGATTTTTTTTTAACTATTGTTTGAACAATCGATTTTTTTCTTTTAATTTCATCCATGATTATTTCTTTACGTTTCGTTAGTAATTCGTCATATCTATTCTGATTTGTTTTTAGCTTATCATATAATAACGTCACCTGAAATTTTATAAATTGTGTTAAGGTTTGAGTAAATACATTTTTTTTTTATCAATGTAATAACTAATAAGTAATAACACATTAGAGAATTGTAATGGAAGTATGGAACTCATCGGTTCTACCAATATAGCATCGAATCTGCCTGTATAGATATACATAATATACATTGCAACTTAGTTTTAGGTCTCTAAACATATTATCCCTGTTGAGTCCGTTCGTCTTTTGGTAAGTACCAGTACCTAAATGACTACACAGTTATGTACGTTTGTATTAAAATATTTTATTAAGTTTGCTTATATTTCTTTTGCATAAGCATTTATAATATAGATTCATACCATCCAAAATATTAATGTTATCAAATTTTGTTCGAATTGTATTTGGAATAATTAAAATGTATTGCGTTTATTAAAATATATTTAGAAACCAAAAATTTAGCACGCTCGCAGAGTAAGGTTTCTAAACTTATTTGTTTTTTTTTTGTATTCATGATTCTTTTTAAATGGAAATTCAGCAAAAAAAAAAACTTGAATAATTCAATTAAATATATGATAGGTCGCCATTATTTAGCCTTGTAATGCGTAGACATTAATGGTATACAATTCATTCTCATAATGTTTATATGACTATTGACTCGTGTGATGGGCTGTGAATTTCTGTTACACCTATGCTATGTTCCTGGAAGCGGCTATATAATAATTTTAAGTAATTTCCTTAAGATAAACGTTGAAATGTATACCAATTAACTTGTGCCTTTATCTTATAATATAAGCGCCAAAAGTCTTAATTTAGCACATATTTATCTCGGTACGACAAAAACTGCTTCCACACATTGTTTGTTGGTAGGTATACTTGGTCCTCAAACGGCTACAGTATTCGTCGGTAAGTGTCGAATAGAGAGGACGGAGGATAGGGTGCGAAATGGGATGGTCCCCAATGGCCTAATAACCAGAAGAAATATTGTATATGATTTATGAAAATTGGAATTTAAATTGTAAACTTGCTAGTAGCTGATAAGTAATAACCATCATTACTTATAAGAGGTATGTTTACATACGATTCTATTTTTAGAAATAGATTTCCATTCACTGTTGTATTCACTTGCATATTTACACTATTTGAAGGAGTTTTTCAACATTATACAAGTTGATTAAAAACGTTTTTAAGAAATCAACAAGGAAATGTTATATTATATTGTCAGGACTTGCTTTGATTACGATTCATCATAATATAACATACAAAAAAGATGAAATATTGTCAATATTGTTTCCAAAAAGTGCATAAAAAATTAATTTACATAATATTTATAAAATATAATACAATAATAAATAGTTATAGAAATGAAATTGAGTAATCACTATTTCTTTTTTTTTGCTTATCTCACAAGTATAAAACCACCCGGCTCTCCCTAAAACAGTTTTTAGTTTTTTTTTTAAATTTTCATATATTCAACCGGCTTACAAAGTAAAAACAGTACACAATAAGGATAACAAAGAGAAAAAAATGTACAAAACATGAATCAAATGAAAAGGAAACCATTATTTTAGTTATAACTATTTGTTAGGTAGTGCTATATGCTATTGACTAGAAGATAAATTGGCCCATACTGAAAATAATTCCTAAATACGCCACTGTGGTATAATACCTATATTAATATTATAATTGATAATATTATTATGGGTACGCCAACCGACTAAACCAGGGCTATAACTCTGCAGGTATATAACTATATTAAATTTAGGTGAAAAAAATAATAAAAAGTATATAATAACTAATATAATGTATATAATATATTGTTATCGCGTAACAAATTAATAAGAACATTAATTACAACGATTTGCAATATTACTGTACAAAAGAGCTGGTTATGTACCTAATCTAGGTACTAGGTTATACCTTATACGATTAAAATAATTTATTGTAATAAACAATCATAAGTCGAACTTGGTTTTAATACAGTTTACCTTACTCGATTGCTCGTCATCGGGTAACTGTACTAGGTACGAATCGCTAATCATTTGAGTTGTGTACTTTTGATAAGTTGTCTGGATTAACAAATCCAATGAATGCAGTTTGTCGTATAGCTTTTTGATATTTTTAGTTGTTACGGACAGTTGAATGTTAGACTTGTGAATTGTGTCTTCTAAATTCCTGTATTGATATAATATTTTGTTAACAAATATTATAATACAAAATGCTTTTATGTTTGATTAAATTGTAGTTTAAATACATATATTAAAAAAAAAAACAGGCAAGTGGGTAACGCTCTGCTGTATATTATTGGTTGTTTAGATAAGTTACTGTAATAGTGTAATGGAAGTGTTAAATTTAAATTCAATGATATAATATCATTGTACATTTATACACCGAAAATGATTCTGAGCGAAGACTAACTGTTAGCCAATAATATTACAAAATATATTTATTATATTTTATAATATTATTAGATTTAAAGTAATTTATTTTACTATAAAGCATTAACACTACAGTAGGTAAAATTAATTTTTGCTGAAAAAAAATACATTTGAAAATGTCATATCGACATCATTATCATAAAATGATATATTTTAAAAGTTTCAGGTACCCAAGAATAATATTTTTAAAGTGTAACTAAAATCGTTATTCTTGGTTTTAATACCTAGTTTCGTCCAAATTTGAACTTGGATATAAAAAACTGTGTTTATATAATGTGAATCACATTGTATAGTATTAGAACATACCTATTTTTCCATCGTCTGATTATGTCGACTTATCTCATAGGTATTCAAGTAGGTACCTACGGGTCCAACAGCATACCTTACATAACAATCACTTGTTAATATTATAGTAAATATAAAAGACCTCATAAACCTCATCAAAAATGATGTTATCCCTAATGACTACTTTTCCTTCTTCGATCATTTACCCTCAGCTAATGGAATTAGAGACCAAGCTTTATGGAATTTGTACGACAAACAAGAAACTTCGGACTAACATTAAAGTTAACTAAGCATTTTTAATTCCTTTCTCAAACTCATTTAAATTTTTTAATTCTTTCACTGAAATGTTAAAATTAATTTTTACATAATACATATTTGTGTTCTGTTATTTTATATTGCAATTTCGAAGAACAATAAAAAAACGTTTTGATATTTTTATTTTTTAATTTTCAGTTTTATGTTGAAGGTGTATCTTTTGTGCATAGAAGTCCTATGTCTGACTTTTGATTTTTTTTAATTGATTTTGATAGTAAATAGTAAAAGTAACTTAAACTTCCTATTTTAATTCTAATACTTCATAATTAATATTTTATTTTGGATAGTAATTATAAAAAAAAGAAGATTTGTTCTAGTTTCTAGTTTTAAAAACTATACAATCAACAAAACTTCTTTAGTGATTTCCCAAAAATGAAGAAAATGGACATGGAACTTGTGTGCTTTTAGGTATACATTTTATACTCACTGAATATTTTTTTTGTATTCAACTCCTATATAATCATTCTTTTGATAATTGTTCATCATCAGCTTATTCCTCTTCTTCGATTCAAATAATTCGTCATTTAATGTTTTTAGAACTCGTTTGTTTGTATCCCGTTTTGTTCGAACATCATTAATAAAGAAAATTGTACTTTTTAAATCTACAAATTGTTTTTATATTTCAATATTTAAACCTTGAATAACAATTAATAAATTAAAACAGAAAATAGGCAATTACAACCATTTAATAAATATTAACTGACAATTAGTTATTATAACAATTACATTTAGCTAATTTCGTGCCTATCTAAATAGCATTAACGATTAATAAAGCTTTGTAAATACGACGAGCAACACGAATTTTTATCATTGAATTACAATTCAATAATGGTACAATTTACTGTTTTTACCTTGAAATTTAAATAATTTGTTGTATTTACCTTATAGTTTAACACTTAAACAAGTTTATATATAATAATTTATGGTTTTTACCTTTAACAATAATTTCAAATTAACATTATAAAGAAGATAATAATTCATAATTTTAACATACATAGTTGTTAATAATATAATGCTTGTACTTTATAACAGTTGTGTATCTCTGTTCAGAGTTAACTTATTTTTAACATTTATTATATACGGCTATACATTATAGGTACATACTACATACAGACCATCAGTATGACAGTATATGATATGTTCAGGGGTAGACTGGATGTTTTTGATCCAGGGTGCAAAATTAATTAAAGGCACATACATATATATTTGAGCCCATGTAAATTTCAACACAATTATTTAGTCAAGAAATCATAAATCATAATAAATAATCGTAATTATTATAAAATATGTACCTAGCCAACTAGGTATGTTATGTTATTATCTTTTAAACTGTGAACTAAAATAATGTGATACAATTTGTAGATATTCTAACTTTTAAGTCTAATATTATCCACTATTATAATTATTTATAGCGTTCTCCAACACTATTTTTTCCCATTTTGAATTTTTGAACTTATTTGGTTGACATATATTATTAAGTTCTACATAAGGAAGACCTTACAATGGCCGAGTTTCTATGTACTCATTACAGGTAAAAAAATAAAATTGGCGGAGTTTACATTAGATCTTTTCATTACCTTTTTATCTAACCAGTATTCTGGAGGAGTTTACATGGGGACATATTTTTAAGTTCACTAAAATTAGAAAAGAGTTATACATTACGATAGGTAAAAATTAAATTTAAGAAAGGACTCGACAGGAGTAATCGGGCCGAATCATGAATACGAATGAGGGCCCGGGGTTCTACTTGGTTTATAGCACCCTGGGCCAGTCTGCCCCTGGATATGTACATGGTATATAGCATTATAATTGATACAATATGATGTTTCAGCCTTATATTTTAAAGTTAAGATTTTAACACATTATTGAATACAGGTAACAATTATAGGTAACGTAATTATACATATAAAATTCTTAATATAATAAAGGGAGCGTAGTCGGACGGGGGTTATCCCCCTCCAACAAATATTTGTGTACCCCTTTAATATTTTTCTTGTTTCCATTATCAAAATTATTATCTAGACTCTTAAACATTTAAAAATGGTGTTTTGGATTCCAATAAAAAGGATAATGATTATTATAGTAGTATAACTTTGGAAGACGAAAAAATGTGTATTGAAACCTGTTAATTCACAAGTGTAAATTATGACAGGTAGCCCATAACAAAACACATAGAAGTTCATAACCAAGTAAAAGAAGCTTTAGGCTATGTATCGAATACAAACGTGGGTATAGCCAATGATAGGTTCGTCCATGGTAAAACAGTTTTGAGGTTATTCATTTATATATTATTTATAATGACAAATAAATATCAAATACAATTGACGAATAATTGAAGTAAATCATTAATAATTGTTACCTATAGGAATAGTTTGTAAATTTTTGGAGAACTTGATATGCCCTTTATTATACTAAAAGTATACTCTTTCTATACCAGTATACTCTTTCATAGTTCCATGTTATTCCACTTCCACCTATGACTCCTACTATATCATGTCTAAAATATAACTGAATATAATTATACATTTAAATGAAATATTAAACTGAAAATCTTCAATATATTATGAATTTTTATACGTAAAATGTATTAATTAATTAAAAATTAAAACATAATTTATTTTGGTAACATTAGTTAAATATAATAAAAGAGAAAACCAGTTTAAAATTGGTAAAAGTGTTCACAGTAAAATATTTTTGAACAAATAATCGTTTGAGCACAAAATAATTTTTTAAAAAAAAGATTGAATTGAAATTTTAAATACAGCTTTTGGTTTGGTAAATAATATTATGTAATAATATGCATATACAAATGAGCAATTATTATTGGCGTTTTTGATTCTATAAATTTAAATTGAACACTGTTTTAGGCTACCGTTGTATCCGTGGCTATAATTTGTGACCCAGTCATTATTATTATTATTATACACGATACCTCCCGCCTGGAAACACTAGGTATATAACTGAGCTATCATTTTTACTTAATTTACAGATTTATATAGAATTAATAAGTATTTTCATGACAACATGGTAGGTATTTTTCGAGAGTTGATTAATATTAATATCATTAAAATAATTCATTGAATACATTTTTGGAGAAATCCTCAGGTCAAATGTACACGAAAAATACAAGCTAAGTTTACAGATGTCGTACTTTATATTATATTATATTAATTTAAAATAAATTAAAGTTTGTAATGTCTATTGACTTATAGGCTCTGCAATATACAGGAAGGCCCCTTTTACTTGACTAAATATGTTATTATTTGAATTTTGAAGGTACACGAGTTGAGTACTGAATATTGAATTAGTTAAATATAGGTATTAGATCGTACTAGTATACTATATACGCTATTATGAATTCAGACCGCAATAATAGGCAGGTGTTATTATTACTATAATATATAAGTGTATAATATATTTTTGGAAATCATACTTGCAATAATCTCTTGTTCCATAAAATCTATCTTGTTCATTAACGCATTTATAGAGGTCAATGTATTGCAGTTCTATAAAGCAGCATTTACACAAATTCGGTTAATATACATAAAAAATATCTTACCTAACTCTTGTATGAAAAATTAATAAGCATACAAATGTCGCAAGATTACTATAAACAATTAGTAGTGTTTAATACCTACATTTTTTTGAATAGTAATATAAAACACCTATAATAGTACCTTTAATACTTACAATACAAAGTACGTAACTACTACGTATAACACGACACATATATTTTTAAATATTTATAATATTTTATATATTAATAGAAACAACGTTGGACAAGTATATTATATTCAAATATATCAAAAAATTATTAGATAGTTCAACAATCATCAAATATTCAATTGGAGTTGAAAATTATTTCATTGGTTCTAGTGGAAGTCAAATATCCATCTTCTTAATTTTATTGTATAGGTACTTAAAGGGCACATTAATAATTGTAAATTGAGATAAAAAAATTATTACCTGTCGATAATCGAGAAGAAATGTTTCATTCGCAAGATTATGTGTTATCAGAAAATCAGGCCAATTAACGTCATATAATAAACTTCTAGAATACAAAATCTTAAGTAGTCAAATCAATATTCTGATGTAAATTAAAAATTATTAAAAACATGAGTGTTAATAAATTGAGCATAATAAAGTTAGTTGATATACAAAACATTTTAATTTTTAGTTACATGTTTAAAATTATGTTAAGAAAATCACTCACTTGCTATGTGTAAATGAGTTTAATGGTGTCAATACGTTCGTTTGTTTAAGAGAATCGATCATTTTCCTTAGTTCCTTATACATATTTAAAAAACTTAATTCTGGATTGATCATATCCTCACTTAGATTTTGTTTCGAATATTCTCTAGGAAAAAATTTGAATTACGTTTGAAGTTATTTGTAATATTATTTACACATAATTTACTTTTCACTATTTTCAAATTCAAAATCCAAAAGAATTTCTTTTGTAACTTCTTTAATACTTGTATCTAGTTCGTTAACGATCAACTTAAAGTCAGTAACTCGGTTTTTTAATTGACTTTCGATAGAATTAATTTGTAGCAATATTTCCACAATCTGGTGTTTAAGTATTAAATTTAAATGTTTAAGTACAAATAATTAGTAGGTAACGAACAAGAATTTAGTTGAATAAAAAATATTATGTATTACTTATTAGCACCCGATTTATTCATTTATTATTGTACTTCACTACTTTCATTTTTATATACTACCTATAAATATGATGATTATTATTGTTAACTTGTTGTTAGCACCATTTTATTTGTACCACGATGGGTATTATTAAATGTCGGTTAAGTTGGTTAGGTTATAGAAGTATATTCTTTATAAATATGAAATAAATATACAAGATCCAACTTAGTGTACCTAATTGGTGTATAAAATGTAGTTTTATGAATATAAATATACGAAGTTTAATAAGCAAATTCAGGCATTTGGTTCAGTGATTTAACTGATGAAGTCATAATATGAGCTGTTAAATTAATTGTATAAAAATATTTATTTAATAAAATTGAATAATAGAAACCATTATACCAATTTTCGGATAATTACTTTACAAAGAATTATTCAATAAATACTTATTCGGTTTAGAATTTATAATTTCAATCATATTATCATATCATCAATAATTTTATAGTAAATAATATCTAACTATATACTGTATCTGCATGTCTTTTAAGAATAACATCAGGTGGCGACCGTTTTTCGTCCGGTTTGGTCAGGCTCAGGCACAACCGTCAATTAATCGGTTTTCGTCTAAATTCATCGGCATTTTCGTCTCGGCCAAAAAATTGGTTTACCGTATCAATTTTAATAAAACACAAGCAAAATAAGCGGTTGTTGGAATAATAAATAGAACGTAAGTTAGCCACAGAGGCGCATTGTCGCCGAAATACGATGAAGAGTGTTACTCTCATATGGGACAGAGACACAGAATATACAGTGGAATCTGATAGAATTAATATAAATAAAAAAATAATAAATTAATTGAAACTTTTGATATACTTTTGCATTTTTTATGGTATTTTGCGAATGTAACTGATTTTGTACGTTTGATGATGTATCTAACGCATTTTGAACTTCTTGAAACATAAGTCGAGCTTGATCAATTTCTCCTTTGATTTTTCTCTGCGACAGTCTATAGTGAATTTAAGATTAAAAATCTGACGGAATGTATTATATATTAATACAATAATACCTCTGAAATAAATGTGTTGTGTTTAGTACATTTAATAATTTTTGTTTTGATTCAAACATTGCTTTGTGTTTTTTAAATTTTAGTTCCTTTGATTTTACTAGTTGAGTGTTTGATGACTCTTTATAATATATGTAACTATCTAAAAATTAATTTCCAACACATATTAAGACTATAGAATATAATATTTTAAGTACTAACATTTATTTAATATTAGTAGTTTTACTACCTGATATTTCTTTATCAGCTCCTAAATATTTGTATACTATATCTGCTTTAATTATTCGTTCTTTAACATCCAAAATCGATGCATGAAATTTTTCTAATAATCTAAGTTCACTCAACATATTAATATGCATACTTTTTTTGTAATCGAACTCGAAAGGTTGTTCTAGTTAAAACATTAAAAATACAGAAAATATGATTTGTAAATAATAATTGAAGGATATACTACTTGTTAGTATTGATGTAATATAATCAAAAATTAAATTAACAGGGACCATCTTTATAAACTACTTCTAATTATTTAAGTATCGTAATTAATACATAAATATGTATATTGTATATAGGTTATAAACATTAAAGGCATAGTGCCATGGTAACGCTTACAGTTAATGTTTGTTGAGTGTTTTCAACCGATAGGTTGGTTTATACGAGTTAAGTTGTAAAAGGCACAGATTTATGTATCGGCAAGACAGTGTTAACAACGAAATACAGGCACTTTATCTCACTCTAGTCACTACACCAAATATTATATAACATCATCTATATACATATAGGAGACCGCCCCTATTCACTCATTAACGCCGAGACCAGGCCGTTAGGTCTAGACTTCTAGAGACTTGAAATTTTGTACAGAGGTTTCTTAAGCAATATAGGGGTGCACTAAGAAGGGATTTTTCAAAATTCGACCACTAAGGGGATAAAAGGGTTTTTTTATATAGTTACATAATACACGGGCAACGCCATGACAAGACAGCTATTATTATATAAAATGTCTTTATTATCTACAATTTATGACTAGAAATATTAATTTCATTTAATATTAAAAACCGAAAAAAAGTTAGAAATTTGAATTTCTGAAAGGTCATGAGTTCAAAATATTTTGGGTTTCTTTTATCATTGAATAAACTATAAATATTATATCATATACAGTACACAATATACATACATATTATCATTGGTTATATAAATACATTAATGGAATTTATAATCAATAATATTATCTATGTATATTATATACATATTTCATCATACAGAGACGACCAATATGTCGTGTCTAAATATAATAATATGAATGCAATTGGAAAAGTGGGAAGGCTTACATTCTGTTTCATTACGAAAAATTAGTAACGATTGGGAAAAAAGAACACTAGAAAAAAATCTGTTTTCTTTATTATTATGTTGTTTATTATACCTACCCTATTGGTCGGGATCAAAAATTAGCATTGGTTGCTTCTGTCTTCTGTAAAAGGTAACAAAACGGGTGCGAAAATGTTGCGCTAGAACTCAACAGGAGAGAATTAGGACAAAAACTAGAAAAAGACGACGAGAAGATTAAATACAGAGTTATAATAAAGAAAAATTTGATTAAGTATCAAAAACCTTATGACGGAGAAAGCTGCAAAAATTGATCTAATTTAAGCTGAACTTGTGAAAAAAGAACTAGGGGATATCAACAATAATTTTTTTAACTCATTAAGAATATTTACATAGGCAACACAAGTTGTCTACATTTAGACTCAGAGCAAATAATTATACCTATACTTACTCCGAAAAAAAAACAACTACGAAAATATGTGATTACTGATCAGTATCGTACAAGAATTAGCCTTTTGACACATGTGTCGAATATACTAACAGCAATAATTATGTCCAGAAGAATGGAAAGAAGGTCAAAGCTATATCATTAGTAGATCAGTTTATGTTTACGAAGAATATGATTACCAGAGAGGGAATATTGGCTTTAAGTATAATAATTGAGAAAATAATAAATTAATATAAATAAACCATTTAACGGCCTCTAACATCATGTAGCTATAAAAAGCGTTTGCAATTGGTGGCTTATGTTTAGAATGCGGAATGGTTTTAGTAACTAAAATATTGATTATAGCCAGATCGATGGTGTTTGATAGGTGCTAAAATGATATCGATCATGATGTCGGATAGTCTTACCAGCTGACAAAACTATATTCGATGGCATCCAGATACCACCTATCGTGTCTGGTGCGGCTGTCTACTCATCATCGCGACTTAGAGCAGACCTATCGAACGACACGTGTCGCTCACGCCGCTTACGCCGCTGTTGCCTCGGTTCGTCGTAATTTTCATGCTGAAACTGATGCAGATAACGTTTATCCTGACACTGCTGATATTCATAATTATACGGCTCATTTTCTTGACCATGCAGTTGCATGACACGGTTTTGATGTAGCGGACCATCGTGACTATGCAAATCTTGTTGCAGCTGAGAATGATAACTATGAAGCGGCTGACGTAGCGGGTGGTCATAATAAACGTTACCAACAACGTGTTGCTGCTGATTTTGATTATGAGTCTTATACTTGGTGACTGGAAGTGACATATTATCCATTCTTTGTTGATCGTAAGGTTCGTAATCATTGTTCTTACTATGCGTGCCTGATGATCTACGGGCCATTGGTTTATACTCTGTAAACATAAAATTCAAGAACGTAATGGACGAAAGCCGTCTGTTACGACTACTAACGAGCCTATGTAGTAAGGACTTGCATTATTGCCTGAATTAGAGAGTGTAGACAATACCCATAGGGGATAGACTTATAGAAATAGACAGAACATTTGCTCCGATGGCTGAGAACGTGGTCGTGCCTATAACGGATTAAGATTTAAGAGAGATGGCTTGCGTTTTATTATAAGAGTAAGAGAAATGGTACGGTTCAGAGGACAACCAATACAATATATACTCTGTCCCAAAAGAGAATAATCCTAAACCTTGCCTATATCTCACCGATTGACCGGTGAATACGTATTTATTTTTATTCTCAATACTAATAATACAAGTGTGCAACAGTTGTGACTTACCTGAAGGGCAAGTGCAAACGTTCGTCTTCGGTATTAGCATAGATAGATCTACTTTTGGCGATCTTTTCATTGTACATGGTGACTGTTCGCAAGAGTCCAGAATCTGGTGTGGATGTGTCGCCCGCCAATAAGACTCCATGAACCCAGCGATGTGATCACACGCATCTTCTAACCGATTTTCGTCCACTATCACGTCAAACATTTCTGATGGACATTGAGCCAACTTTTCAGACGCAATCATTTGAACATTGAGATGTCGAGTTTGTGACTTACCTCTTAATTTGATCAAACGATGTAAGACCTACATTCACAATAAAGAACAAATTAAAAATATATTTGAATTCAATATGAATATGTTTTACCAATTAAAAAATGATGTTACTTTTAAAATATAATGCTTTCTCTCTCTGTATTGAAAATGTAATATGATAGTGTAAAAATGTATTATTGATTAAATTTAATAATTAATAGTATCAGTATAATATATATCATATCACTAAGATTTCGTAAGTCATTTAATAAATAGTATTGTGTGGCAAGGAGGAGAAGTGAGTTATTTCATTTGCTTCACGAGCCAATTGCGAGCGAGCTGCTGCCTGCTAGTCTCTCAAGACTAAATTTCCTACCCGCACGAGCCACACGTAATATTTTTTTTTAAGTCTCAGTTTCCAATAGGTATTACCACGTCAATGTCAATGAAAATAATACAGCATAATATTTACAATAAAGTGGTTAATTAGCAATTACAGAAACGTAATGAAATTATTTTATACTGCCAAATATGACCCTAATGTTGATGGGTAAGCACAAAAACATACTATATAATAATAACACCAGTCACTAATATGGGCGATACGGTATATTTATAAATCTCAACATTTATTTAGGGACGTAACTATATCTCTCCATTGCATATAATACTAATAACAGGATTTAATTATAGTTGGTACTTGGGGTACACATATTTATAAACACACATGCATATATATATATATATATATATATACATTGTACTAGTATTATAGTTATATCTTAGATATAAACAGCAATTAACAAAATTCTACAAATTTGTATAGCCTATATAGGGATACAATTGTTTTCGTTAAATTTTAAATAATGCAAGTGACATGCAGCAAGGCCAAGGCCGTATCTTGGTCTTGATCTTGGTTTGTTCTTCACTAACCTTATAATTAAAAATAACAATAATAACTACAAATAGTCTACTTCATGGTATAACTATTCTTTATTTTTTGTTATTTGATCGAATAGAGTACAGCATAGTATATCAAACATAATTAATAATAGATTTAAAAATAAAAAATAAATCTTTTAATGTTAATAATAGTTTCATTTATTTATTTATAATGGCCAATCTGCAATTTTAGGTTTACAGTTGAAGTTTACAAGTAATATATTATAGTTCAACGATGGAGTATAACGAATAAAAAGACCTTTATAAAGTAAAAAACGGTGAAGAGTGGTGCCATTAAAAGAATAGTTGTGATGAATAGAAGACCGCTGTATAGAAAAAGTAACATGACATTTGTTTGTAATAAGGCTAGGACCAATACCAGCAATACCGTGAGCTCAACTTGTAAATATATCAAATTCCAATTTTAGAATATGACATTGACTAAGATTATAAATTGCACAGAACAATTTCATGCCATCCGAATGGAGAAAAAGTTTAGCCTTTGTGATCCGCTTAGTGTTTGTAAATGAGAACATTTTCAATTAACAAAAAGAATAAATATAAGAGGACCTCTTTGAAGGATACCAAATGGCATCACAGATAGTTAGAGATAGCATTTTTTATTTTCACGAATTGTTTTCTGCAAGTGATGTAATAATATAACAAAGAAAGACTGTTTTTGTTTTAGCTTGGAGATGTTCTATGTCTAAAGACTTAGACACAATTATTATAAAACCATGGTCCATTGCACCAAACGCCTTTTTGAAATCTGTTATAATAATTAACAATCTATATGAATAATCGTAATAGCGTAAATTACATTTAACTATTTTTTTTTAATTATTAATTTGATCTTACATACACAAGAAGATGTGAAATTATATTATTTTCCTCCATATTTGAGAACTTGATAATTTTTTTAAAAATGTCATTTGGAAGTTCTTTTTTCTTCTCTGATCTTCTAGGTTAGGTTAGATATGCGTTACGTAATGTCTAACACTAAATGCTGCAGCTCCGTAAATATATAGCTAAAATATATGTATGGTTACTAAATTGTATGTTAAATTTTAACTCGGCAAAATTAAATATATTATACATTTATTAACACTCCCTTTTGCGTTTCAATTTTGAGGTTTACAGAAAAATCTTTCAAATTAAACGGTTTGTCAGCAAACGTATTAGTTTCAATTAGCAAATTATATCTTAAAATTCGGAATGAATAAATGACTAAACCACACTCTTACACATCTTACTCTCAACATACTACAACATTCTTCTTGGCATTCATATTTTTTTTTTCTGTGCTGAAGAAGACTTTGTTGTAATGAATTAAAGCGATTGCATTTTAATTGCGTAATAGTTGTTGGCAACTGTTGGTTTTTGAAACCTCTTACATTGTTTATTTGAACTTTTAAACAATCTGACGATTCATCTTTGAGTAATTTTGTTATAATAAAGGAAACATTACATTCAGACTTCAGTGTTGAGCAGTTTCAAGTTGATAACATTCAAATCTTCTTTAAAAAGGTTTTTTAATAGAACAAATCACAAGTTTAATGTAGGTTTTTTTGTGTTGTATGATCAGCTAATTCTTTGGAAAATCGTAACGTACTATTTTCACTTTTGTTAATAAATTCTGTGTGTATACTAATATCAATGTATGTCATTACTATTATTGATGAAACTGAATCAAATGGGCATATTTAATTAATAAATATTTATGTATTTTTGTCAAATCGAATCAGCCTTGATAAATTTTTATTTGTTAGTAGAGTATCAAATGGTGAACGCTTTGAACTTGATTGAATACTAAGAACTCTTTTGATTCTTGGATGTGAGTTCATATACTTAGTTATTCTTTGTTTTTTATATTTAATTGGTACTGGAGAAAAAATTGTATCCGTTCCATAACCACGCCAATTTTCAATTGCCTCGAGAGAGCAGACTCTTAATTTATTGAAGTACTTAGATTCGTAGTTGATGAGTTAGGATCTTTGTTAGAATACTTATAGATACTACCACTATTGGTTGGTATTGAACTTAATTCACCTCAATTGTTTGAATCAGAGTTATTAATACTTTTTAAATAATCTTTTGATGGACATACACGTCTATTATTTGATTCCGTATTAATCACCATGTCATCAAAGATTGAAATGTGATTGTTTTCGTTATTTTTTCCATTAAAGAGTCTCAAATTTGAGAACTTTTTATCAGTTTCTCATTAGATTCAGCACTTTTAAAATGAGTTATTATAAATCTATCCGCACTCATAAGATGAATATGTTATCTGAGAATTTGAGTTTTAAGCTATTTGAAATCGTTTTTAAAACTCGGTAAAGTTGATCATAAATCTACAATACATTTTTTTGATAAACATCTAAAATTAAAATTCATTAAAATTGCCAAAATTCAAAAGTTTAATACAAATTCCTCATACACTTAATAGAGCATTTTACCGGAAAGTCAAATTAGTTTAGTTAAGGTATATTTAAATCATGGCTAATACTGGAATAGTTATGGTTTGGTTATTTCGGTTTATTTAAGAATAAAAGCAGCGTACGTCGTATGATAAAGTTGTATACTTGTATGTAGGACACTCTCGTAACGTAACTGATCCTTAGCAAGGTGACGATGCCAGACTATAACCCCATATTCAAGTATGGATTGAACAAGATCATAATACAACGAACAGAAAAAGATTAGAAGACTAGAAGAACTTTGTACTATGTTTAATAGAACCTAAAATCTTCAGGGCACGACCTGTTAGTAATAGCTAAAAGAGAGATCAGATGAGTAATAAATACCAAGATCTTTGATAATAGATATCTGTTGTAACTGAGTTATTGAGCACGTAGGAGAAGAGTATAGAATTTCTGGATCTAGAGAAAGAAATAATACTATACGTACTAACATTAAGAGAAAGACCTAGGTATGTTGGAGACTCATAAATTAAATAAATTAAGTTTACTTAAAAAACTTAGACGGTTAGAATGGGTATCAATTTTATAAAATATTTTTAAGTCATGGATATAGAGAGGGAAATGAGCTATTTTTAGATAACTGAAAATAGAGTTGATATACAGGTAAAACAAAGAGGACTCAAATTTCCACCCTGTGAAACGCCAGAAGTGATATCAACCAAGTTGGAAGAAAGACGATTTAATTTAACAAATTGTGTACGGTTAGATAGGTATGAACGGACCAAAGGCGGAAGAGCGTCACCAATACCAATATGATCAAGTTCTTTATTAAAAAGTTTATGTGGAACAGTGTGGAAAGCTTTGGAAAAATTGGTATGAACAACCTGAGGTAAGCTGAGTCTTTTCTAGGGCTGTCATAAATAAAGGATGTGAAAGATACACTGCAGGTAATAGTACTCCTTTCTGTACGATAACCATGTTGCTCATGAATAAGAATATGATTTACCACACATTATCATAGATGATGGATTAAAATATTTTGGCAATGTGAGGTGTATGGAAATCGGACGATCATTGGTTACTACCGAAGAATCGGAAGACTTGAGCACTGGAATGACGGAGTATATTTTCAACACTGAAGGAAAAACACCTTCGTCCAAACATTTTTTAAGCAAAGAAATAAAGGGAAGAATAAGGAAAGGCGACATTGGTAAAGTAGGTAAGTTGAGATCAAGTGGTGGCCATACGATAGTATATTTGAATCGCTAAAGGTCGACATGCAGTGTCACCACATTACTAATAATTTACTATTGTATTCAAATATTTGATGATTAATTTATTATAATTTTGTATTTATATTTATTAATTATAATTTATAACTATAGTTACTATAGTATAGTATTATAATCCAATCCACTCAATGATTAAAAACATAAAAACTTGAATTTATAATATGTAAATATAATATATATGTATACTATAAATATCTCATATCTCTAATAATAAACAATTATTATCATTATGCAGAACGCACTACGCTGCCATCTAGTTTAAATTGTTTCAATTAAAGGTTGCACGAATTATGTTTAGTTGATTCATATCAAAGTATATGGTAATATAGGTAATGGCCTCTCCTTATATTATTTACTCAATGGTTGAGATCCCATCAGGGTCATTAGTGGAAACGTGTTTCAACTTACCAAGGGCAAAGAGAGGCAAAAAAGAATAAGGGTACTCGAATGGGTATTCGAAAAGACGGGATATGTTGATAGGTTTGAAGATAGACACAAAGCAATCAGAAAATAGAGAAGCTTATTCAAAATCACTAGAAGCAGTGAGCGCACCATAATAAACCTTCGAAAGGATTGAGGTATGCTATTTTAGATCACAAACATATTTCTAAAAATCACGAGGCGATTGAGTGAGTTGTATCTGAGTAAAATGAATATAAACTTGGTAGTTTCAACCTTTCTGCTAGCTTAGAAAGACGCTTGCACTTGGCTCTTAATTAGGGGAATTTACTATAATCACTAGGAAGAGACGTTCTTTAAAATGTGAGATGAGTAACTATTTAGCTCTTTGGAGGCCCAACGAGGAAACGAAGTGGTTTTATAAATTTGTTAAATAGCTCCTCAATCTCCATCGCTATATATTTCTTTAATTTCTTTATTTTCCTTCTATTCTTCTTGTAGTTTAATAAATTAAGTTGAATCTAATAATCAAAATAAAAATGCATATTAACTAAATAAGAAAAATATAACTATATAAATATTTTTCAACATAAAGTTATAGGCAATAATTCGCATTTCGTGGATTATTCAGTTTTGTATGTACTTTTACTGTATAATTTATGAAAAAACCAAGTTCAATATAAATTATAATAAGTAACAAAAGTTATTACTACAATTTAGTCAATAATTGTTTTTTAAGCCATAGATAACTAAATATGTTAAAAGTTTGGTTATTTAGATTAATACAATTGGTTAAAACAAACTTTTAAATTTACCAATTTAATCATTAAAATAATTAAAATAAAGTTATTTACTACACCTTGTAACCGGTGTCCGAATTACTGTTGTATACAAAATAATTTGTGTAACGTAACTTTTTCGGCCTATAGTGATAATCTACTATATATATATGACCAACAACAGTTACTTTTTATAAAGCAATTAATTCTAAAGGTTGTATAAAAGACACTTACTTCTGGTTTCATTTTTATATATACTATGTTTGGCGCAATAGAAGTTTTTACTAATTGCGATGGATGGTTGATGGTATCACAATCCAAAACAACAAGCTTTAAAAAAAATGAAACATCTCAAAGAAGTATTTATTATTATTAAATTATGTTATTGGTCATAAAATCAATAATGTACCTGCATTGTTTGACCGAATTCAAAAATACGTTCAACTTGTTCCTTCACGCAAGCAATGGTGTTTGATCGGGAACCAGGTTTATTTCCAATGGTAGTTATTTTCGACGGGTCATTAAAAAGAGATTTCTTAGCCAAGGATATATCAGCCATAACGCGGGTAATAATGATCCTGAAAAAAATATGAGTGACAATGAGAATCATTATAATTTTAATGTTGCGTGATAAGATCTCTGAACACATGAATTGTTTAAATGTATTTCTAATAAGTAATAAGTACCTATGGATGGCTCGGATTTTGATGCATTTTCAACTTCTTCTTTAACCCTTGACACAATGATGATACTTTATTTTGTTTTAGTATAATATCTATGGGTATTTACAAATTATTTTTTTTTCGTAATATTTCTAGAAATAGGTTTAAACTGAATTAAAAAAATAAATAATGCCCCAAATAGAGTTCGTTGTATACTTGACACACATTTCAACATTTGTATCTTGGAAATCATCGTGTCAAAAATTCCAGAAAAAAAGATGCGAGTGTATCAAAATCCGATTCCCAGTTAAAACTAATAACTGCGTATTATGTGTTGAAATATGAACGAGAAGTTATAATAAATTATAATTTATAATTTTACCTTCCTTCAAAACGGCGTTTCAAAAAGTTAAATAATACTTTTTGCATCATATCAGTCACTTCGTATCCCTTTAAAGATGGTCCGACTATCACAATTGGCCTCATCGAAGGAACAACGTCGTAAGGTGGCAGTGAAATATCTTGTTTCTTAAAAAATATATTTCGTTTATATTTTACAGCTGGAACAGTTAGAGCAGATGTACGACCACCTCCTGCAGTAGGACTACCATCTTTGTTATTAAACAAAAACATAAAATAACTAATCAATAATTGAAAAATTACCAAATGGAGAAACCAATAGTAGAACACAAAATTAATAAGGATGCTATCTTGAGAACGCATCTTTTAATTTGCAACGATCTGACCGAGCGTCTCTCATATTTGAAGGTACCTATTACGGACAATACAAGGGCAGCATGTACCTAATTCAATAGTGAAAACAGCAGTTGTTAAGAATAAAAACGCATTAGTCATGACGCCTTTGGATACTATACGCAAATTAATCACAAGAATACAAAAGTTGTTATAAAAATATAAAATTCAATCTGGGGCAGACTGTAAGATACTTACTACCAATGCTTCATACTATAGTATCTATCTTATATATTTGTTTTATTCTTAGCTTTTAGCTTGTTTGTTTACCATTTTAATATAATATAATATAATATACCTAGCGTCTTAGTGATTATAAGTCAATAATCTGACAGTTGTTTTGAGAGTTGTATCATTTGTATCTAATAAAGTATATCAGCTTACAATTAATATGTTATCCAGTGGCGCAGTCAGAATTTCTAAAAGAAGTGGCTGAAAGTGAGGGAGGAGAATAAAAAAATCTTACAAAAAATGTAAGCAATTTTTATCACCATTTGCCAAAACTTACCTTTAACTACTGGCTAGTAGGATTAGTAGATACTCCTGTCCATCCATACAGTCTGGACAAAAATATATACACGTGACTCCTCATGTTTAATACAACATATTATAGGTATTAATTACATATCATAATATTATCAAAGGGAAACACTGTTCAACTGTTCAAATGACAATAAATAAAATGAAACAAAGGGGTATGGAAGAGGGCCATTCCATGGTCATGACACGGATGTTGTCAATTTTTTTTATATAAATAAAACTTAATTATTCACAGTACCTACCTAAACATTATTTGGAATGTGCATCAATTACATCATTCCACATTTTTATGAGACATATAATCAAGGCAAAATTAAATAAATAAAAAATGTGAAACACATAAAAATGAAAAAAAGCTCTATGAAAATTATTAACCAGAAATATTATAGGCACTCCCAATAATATTTAGCTTATCACAATAATAACATAACAAGTAGATACAAAAAAAATCAACAAAAATTAAATCCTCTTGACTGCTAAAAATGTAACAATACATTTTTAAATAGCTAGAGGCTCAAAAATTACCCAAGTTTGAAGATACTGAATTTTTTGTTGAACTTAATTGGTCAACCATACGCATGATTTCGAGTTTGGTAGGTGATGGTATATAACACAGATCAGATCCTTCCTTCACCAGACGACCAATCCACCAGTTTTTATCATACTTTTCCTGAAATAATTAAAAAAAAAAAATCTTTGATTATCATACAAACGCTGAAATACCAGCTTACTACTTAGATGTTTTTTACTATTTAAATTATAAGAAGCATTAGATTTAGTCTTAAAGAATGAAACTATAAAAGGTATACTTATATTTATGATAGTAATAGTTGAACTTTTCTAAGTCCTGAAAAAGGGATAGCAATAGCAGTATAATTTCTAAAACACAAATATGAAATAAGTCTACCGGGCAGAGCACGTACATTTTTTGACTTTTAAAATATCTATTTTTTTACTAATACTTATTAAATAACCATAACATATTTTTTTTAGCATTGTTAGGTATATTAATTTTAAAAAAGTAATTAAATTACATTACTCAACGTTTAAAAAAATGTGTGATAAAATTACCTACTTGAAACATTAATGAGAAAAGTATTAGAAAATAAAACATTGAAAACTGAATTATAATGAGTGAAAAATAATATAGGTAAAATACTAATGATATTTATAGTACTTTTTTAAATTTAAACAAACATATTTTCTTTTAATTCTCTATCTCTGAACAACGGTAACATATTATATTTAACTTAACAAAAAATAATTTAATTACATTTTTGAGAATTGGAAATAATTTTATTGAAATTACTTAATGCATTTATTAATGCATTACTTTCATTACATTATTATTTATTTTTATTATCCAACATTGTTTTTAGATTTTCTGTACACACATGTATGGTATTAATAGGTACCTACCTACTTCTTTTATTTAATAGACACATTTTTAAGTTATTTTTAAAATGTCTTTATAGACTTGATTTTTTAAGAAAAAATAGAAAAATATCAACAACAAAAAAAATGGTGGAATATAAGGTATCAGTTTGAAATAAATGATTTTAATCGTTTTGTTAAAATTCAACAAATAATAATTCTGTTCTATTAGTTTTAACATGAAATAAGACATTATTGATTAATATTTAAATTTTGCTTTACAAATAAATAACTAATATAGAAAAATATTATCATTCATTCAATATAACCTTTAAGTAAGTACCTAAATAATTTAAACAACATTGAATACATTTAATCAATACAAATTAAATAAATAGATAAACTGTTATTAATGTTAAGTACTTACCTAGTTCTAAGCATTCAATATTTTTACTTTAAGTGTTAGATACTCATATATACATATATAAATAAACTAAACTATAGTACTTTATAAATAATGTGCTATACCAGCTATGATCTAATCATCTAACTTCAGACTAGCAAAATATCTATTGACTATCAGGGTTCATTACTTCCCAGTCAGCTTTATAATATATTCCAAGAATACAAATATGATAAAAGTAAGTGTTAATGTCTTATAATACTGAAATTATTATTCATTCTAAACTACTTAATAAAAATATTCAAAAATCACCTTATCAAAACAATTTTTCTTCAAAATTGTTTTAGTAAATTTCAAACTTTAATTCATAAGTACCATAAGGTTACACTTTTGTGTATTAAAACGCTGCTGTTCTGTTGTTCCTCTTAAGACAAAAATATTTCAAATAAGTATTATAATTCATAATAATAAATTATAATTAATACTTAATAGTTAATTATATACGACTGGAAAAGTAAGGAGAGGAACATTTTATCAGTTGAAAATATTACAATACTAAGATATTTACGTTTTGAACATTGGGTAACCTATCTAATTTCAAAAATGAAATTTGTTATGCTGATCAAAACACAACTTATGTGCCTAATACTAATTATATTTTTTTTATATACATATAAACTTATTAACTTAATGCTTTGTCAGAAAATTCATATTTAGAAGTATACCAAATACCAATGTATTTTGTATACACATATTTTAATCTTTTATAAAAATTATATAAATCTTTAAATGTATACATGTATAAGCAGATCAGATTAAGAGTTTAAAAGTCATCAACCCATATAAAAAATAAATTATTAATTTAATAAGAAACATTATCAATAAAATTAGATAGCAGTTATATTGTAAACTATATACATAAATATATAAATAAAGATTTATGAAATGAATCAATGAACATATATTATAAACATTTTTCATTTTTAAAAGCTATTAACTGTTATAAGTAGGTACCTCGTATCTAGGTAATAATAATAAACTGTTTAAGTGGTTGAGATATACCTACCTACCTAAGGGTTATGAAAAAAAAACATAATAAATAGGCAAACAAATATTATTAATTTAATAAAAAATAATATAATATATTATGTCATGTTTTATTGTTTTAAATAGATATTTAAAACAACATTACTAATATTATTACTTTGTTAACAAAAATTAAATATTTACCAGATATAAAGTTGGTAATTATTATTCAACATTTCAATACAACTTACCAATAACAGACGATAATGTAAATTATAAAAGTTAATTTAACAGAAAATTATTTTATCTTACATGGGTAATCCATAAATCAATTACCAACATGGTACTGTGTATAATATATTTGTTTTATCATTTTTAAATTTCATTAATTCTAGTATTGTATTAAATAAAAGAAAATGTCAAATAGGTAACTAAGAACATAATATATTATAGGTACCTTGATATGTATAAATTCTTGAGTCTTAAATGAGATTGCATGGCCTTGTAATGGATAGTCATCATCCAAATTGCCATCGTATGCGACATTTGAGCGTAAGGCAAATGCCACTGGTTTTGACTGTAATAAAAACGAAAATATATTTACGAAGACCTTCGTATCAAAAAATTAAACACAATGTTGACACAAATTTGTGACTGGGGATAGTAAAAATAAAATATCATATTTTTGTAATTTTATTGAAAACGAGTGGTCAGCATTGTGTTCGCAAAGGAGCAATTGCTGTGACGACCAAAACGGCCTGAATTGTGTGTAGGTATATAGAATCGCCTTGTGGCGGTATGCGTACAGTCGAGCAAGGTAGCGATTGCAACAATGGATTCTGGTCTCCGCCGTCCACGGAACTGAAGCCACATGCCATTTTTTGGTAGTTGAGAATGTCGAGTGTCGACGGTAATGCACTATGGTCTACGGGGAACGGATCGATTGAAATATCATGTACATATCAACTTCGGGATAATTCACCTTCGTTTTCACCAATGCGGAATTAAAATGAAACGTTTCGGTGAATCTTTGGGGGTCCATTTATTCAACCTGTGGCGGTTCTTTCTTACCGATAATTTTACTACAGTGTTGTAACTTGTAAGCTCCCTGATAAACTTGTTATCACACTAACAACACTCGTTCTGATAAAGGAGCGTGCCGCGATCACGACCACTGTGGGATCCGTGGGATCAGTATTCAACGTCGGACTTAGATAATAGATATATTATATTGTAATATATTATATCTTAGTCCTTGCCCCGTAGTATTCACTATTCAGTAATCATAATTCAGGATAATATTATGATTTAACTTTGTAAGTACCTATATTGTACAACGTAATAAACGTATATCTGTGCAAGGTCTACGGGGTTACAGCCTTTTGGACTACGGAGTTCAGAGCAAGACAAACTAGAGCTCAGGGCTCAGACAGAAAGTCGCCACTTGCCAGTCACTTCAAAATGTATTTGCATAAATATGTATTTTCTTAATTATAGGGATATATTGATGTTTTGTTTACACTCTTCAACTATTTGGAGCCTCTCTGTCATGTTCATTAACTTAATATCTTGTATTATTTATTCACCCGTTCTTGAAATATACTTACTGGGTGACGCTTGGATTGCTAAAATGGGAAGCCTTCGCCCATCTTAATAATATCATAAAACAATAATGTACAAACAAATATATCAGAAAAAAATGCAAAAAAGCTTGTTTCCTCGTCCGGAATCGAACCCGTAACAACTGTCGCGGCCGTCGGAGAGTTTCACCCGAACTATCGTCGGAGCGTTTCGCGTTTCGGCGTAACGCCCTTTTTTTATACACTCCGACTCCGTAAAGAAGGAACTCCGGCGATGTACTTATCCATCCTATTGTCGGGTTCACGCTGAACTTAACTTTTCCCAACAAAATTGTTCCGTCTAGGAACAATCCAAATTGTTTTTAATAACAGAAACAAAACAAAAACGAGATTCTATGTGAACGCGGCTTAACATAGATCTATAATAAACTAATGGCCTGAACACAGAATAGGTGAAATTAGAATGGACGTTTTCCAAAAATGTACATTGGCTCTAATGCGAGCCCGGGAATTTGAGCTAATGTGTACTGTGTAGTCAGTGTTAACAATAAGTACGAAAAATAATATTGAATAAAATCAATACATTTTAACAGCATGTATACCGCGCAACAAAATGTATTGATTTTATACAATATTATTTTTTCTACTTATTGTTAACACTGATTACACATTAGCTCCAATTCCAAGCGTCTTATCAGTTATCACCACTTGCTCAGAGAGAGCGCTTTTCGTTTACTCGTTTACTCAATGTGTTTACCGTTTGGTAGTACGGGGTAGTTGGGTGTGATGCACAAATAATTATATTATGTCGTCAAGACACATTGCTGTATATTTCTTCAAAACAACCTACATCACTGCTAGTCGCTAGAAGTTGTTCCGCCGTTCGTAATGCTATTGTTATACACAGTTTTTGGTATAAATACTATAGTATTATGCAGTCGACATATTAGTTACAGTTCGCAATGCGGACTTTATTTTATATTGTATTCGTTTTGTGAATTATGCTGTATACGACTTCAGTGATTTTTATGTTTATATTCCTTTAAATAATGATTTTGCGTCCCCACTCATGGCACCAACGACGATGCCGCTGACCGACCGACCACCGTTCTCTTTCCTCACCACGATCGGCCGAGCCACACGTCTCGGCCCAAATTATGTTTCCATCCATAAGGCGCCTAATTTAAATATGTAATAATAAGTATAACATAGTACTCTGTGTTATTAGCATTTAGCTGCCATTTAAAAAATGTCTGCCACAACCACTCTCAAATCTCCCCATTACCGATAAGAAGAGTTAGCAACACGGACTAAGATTGCTGGTTTCCATTCCATTGTATCTTAGTCCTTGAGCAATCTAGTTTATTAACTATGTCTGTGCCACGCTCCACAATTGGAGATATAGTCACACTGTCACAGAACAATAAAGATGTTACTATCGGTCAGTTGATCTGGTCACTGTGTGTAGATAGCATGGTTGCAAACCGAGTAAAAGTGGGTTCTGAATGTTCTCTATCACCAAATACTTAAGCTCATAGAGCATTTCAGCGGATATGTATAATAACTCACCAAATGGAAAAATAATACGATTTCCCGCTTAAGACGCTATTTTTAACTGGTCCCTTGGAGAGCGTCTTAAACGGGTTCTACTGTATATAGATATTATTGAGTACGACAACTGTAAGATTTTATAAGCAAACTGATATATTAAGACGTTGCAAAATCTTAGGTAATATTGGCTGATTTCAGGAGAACTATTGTGGGTCATAGACATCCTGTATAATTATTGTTCTATGGACTAAGGTAGAATACTAGAATGTAATACACCGTACTGCAACCATACTATCTAAAGCCGTGGTATGAAGTATTTGATCCTAAAAGTTTAAGCCACGGACTAATATAGTATATGGACTGGAAACGAAAGCCTCAACACCGGTCGGCCGCTTAAGGTTATGAGTAGGATTGTGCGGGGTGAAATGTGGCAAGTGCGACTCGCGCTCTATCTATGTTTATAATATATTATGAGAACCAATATTAAATAATAGTAATAGTTCCATCCTAGTCCGTAGTATCGATGGCACCCTTGCTGCATTCCCCCCGCACAGACCTACTCATTACAACCCAACCCGGGCTCCCCATCACCCTCCCGCCTGTTCGTTACCAGTCCATACCATAGACCTTATACTTTGTATGTAATTAAACTTTATGTAATTATACTTTGTATAAGGTCTATGGTCCACACTATCTAGATTCGTGGTTTCGAAAAAAATGAATAAATAAAAACGTTACAAAAATTATAAAATCAGAAACAATCCATTGATCACGGACGACATCCATATTCATTTATTCAAAGTTTTTTATGTATCGTCAGTTTCAGTACTGTATACATGTTACTATGAAATAAAAAATATTATAATATTGATATGAAATATTAAATTGATAACGTATATCACGCTCCCTGGAGACCGTTCAACTGTTCAAGGCCACTGCAGTAACCAGATTGGGCCAAATCACACATACACAGTACACACAGTGTCAAATGCCGTATAATGGTTGCCCGACGAGCTGTGTAATAGCTGTCACCATAATTATTCTTTTCTTTTTTTCTTTTTCGTGGTTTTCAGCCTTCAAGACCATACCGTCCAACAAATTTGCCTCCAGTTTTCTCTTTCTAATGATAATTCCTTCCAATCCTCTCTTGGTTTTATTTTTTCCACGTCTTCTTTTACTCTGTCTTCCCGTCTTAATCTTGGGCGTCCTAGTGGTCTTTTTCCTTGTGGTACCCCTTTTATCACTGTTCTCAGCATTGATCCTTTCTTACGCCAAGCGTGTCCTGCCCAGATTAGTCTTCTCTTGGTAATGTCTTCCACTATATTCGGATTTTGATACACTTCTTTTAGTTCCCTATTTTTTCGGATTCTCCATTCCCCAGTATTGGCATATTTACATGGACCATATATTTTCCTAAGTACTTTCCTTTCAAAGACAACTAACTAGTTTTCATCTGTCTTTCGTAACGTCCATGTTTCCGACCCATAAGTCACCATAATTATTACTCATGATAAAATACTTCTGTAGCGTTTGTAGACAGCAGTGGAATATTTGTGTACTATATGATATCATAATTGCAATAAAAAAATATGTCAGAAAGCGCATTCAGTCAGTTAAGCAGCTGTTCCTGCGAGCAATTTCAATTACTATGTGATATCTATGAGTTATGACACAGCCCGTTGGGCAACCATTATATCTTTAACAGTGCATTGGGACACGGACTAAGATGTAATGTACTGGCATCGAACAGGCAATAACATAAAAATATGTTATGCCCATTCTTTATTCACTCTACCTTTCAAATAAAAACCCAGTGAATCAAATCTAACTGAACCTTATTAATTTAATATGTTTAATATTTTAAAAATTTAAAAATTTAAGTTAAATTTTTTATCAATTTAACTTAAATACATATTTTATGTTCAATTAACACGTAGATGGCGTTAAAATCAGTCGAATTTTGTAACCCCGGGCACTAATCAAAATACTCTGCAACATTTTCGACTCACAGATAATCTTATGCACTCGTTGCTAGTCCATTACATCTTATATGGCTACCTTAAACTATTTGAACTTTGAAGGAGCGTGGTGGTATTTCCAAAGTGTGTGTGGGTAGCGTTGATCATGGTGACCTCCCACTTTTGCCCATGTGGGTAGTCGGGTAGACCACTCCAATTTGTACAACAATTAAAATACGTCACTATCATGTAATACAAAAATATTTCAACATTTCTTTCAAGTAGGTAAAGAATTTCAAGCATTAATTATAATATAATACATATAAGGACTATGGGTAAAATATTGTATAACAATTATGTTGAATGAAAAATGTGTGTGAACAACAAAAGTACTATTGTAATGGCATCACTGGACTTTTCCGTCATCGCACCACCCAAACCAGCCGGCAATTCATGCTTTGTAGTTTGTATATTAGTCACGGACCAAGATATGCACTTTTAGTCCATGATATTATAATATTATAAATATGAACGTGATACCTATTTTATTTTCATAAACGTTTTAAAAATACATTCGAGATAAAATTTGATACTTATATCGACTTTAATCAACTTGTATCGAAGTTTGAGTTCGGTACGAATCGCTGCAAATTTTATTTTAAACGTTCAAGAATGTTTAAAATAAAATTGATTCGACATGTGTCGGCAGTACTTATAATGGTGTCCACTCTAATTTCTTAATTGAAAATCTTGATCCCAATTGTTTAGATACCCTCACGATATAGATCAAATATTTGTTTTATGTACAGCAGATCACGTTTAGCTCCGATAGTTTAAAAATTAAAGTGAATCTAACCTACTATGAAACTTGATTGTGAGAATAATAACCTTGTTTATATGTGGGTTTTCCACGACAGTAAATTTTTAGGGAGTTTTGCGTATATAATATATATTTCTAAATATATAAATTTAAAATGTTCATAGCTCACTTAGAAACTGAATTATCGTAGAAAACTGTAACAAACGTGGACAATATTTTTACCATTAAGTTTCATAACAGGTCGATTCATTCTAATTTCAAAACTAACGGAGCTAAACGTGATCTGCTGAGCGTATTTTTAGTATGTCACACATTTGTAGGACACCTTGAGCCAACAAATGTCCTTAGGGTGGACTGAGGTCCATTCGGTCTACTATTATGAAAGTAACTTAGCACTATACTGTTAGAAACTTAACTTTTACAACTTAATTTTTGACTTTTGGTTATTCAAAACCCACCATAATCAATAGGTAGGTGATAAATATTTTTAAAATTTCAATTTATATCAGGTAATATTTATTGTTTGTTATTTGCATTGTACTTCGAATTTATGATTTAAAATACAGATCATAGGTAAAATCTAGAGTATAATTGATGTGATGGATCATGTTTCATTATGAATTAAAAGGTCATGACCAGTTAGCCGACTAGCCGAGCCAAGGGGCTGTTTATTTGGGTTGGGTTTGGTTAGGTTTAGCGAGGTAGATCTAACCTAACGTTGCCAACGACATACGCCGGTGTTATTGTTTAGATTAAAATTAATTCGATAACAGCAGCGCTATCTACTGCCGCCAACTCTAACGCGTAAGTGAAGAGCTGGCAATCACAGCTGCTTAATTTAATTAGTTAGATAGCGCTGCTATATACGATTTACGATGATGTGGACGTAGGCAAAGCTCCATTGGGCTACTTTTTATAAAAATCCTAAAATGTTTGGGCCAATTGCGTCACCAAATATGATAAATTAAATATTCTTATTTGTTATTTGGAATTCGACATGTTATTGTACTGTCATTTTATTTATGTGCTGGTACCAATCGGTAATTTCAATTTTCAAATTTTTAAGACTTGAAATGCTTTTTCGATTTTAAAATAGGTACATTTTACTTGCTAGCATTTTTTAGAAATACTAGTGTATATTTTATTAAATAAAAAGCGATATATTTATCAATATGAATTTTTATTTTCAAGTATTGATTAACCGGTACAATATACTTCCCGGATAAGATTACTGTATTTGGTTTATGCATGATAATTTTTACTAATTTTATGAAGAAGAAAAACTGTTTGTTTGTTCATGGTAATCTCTGAAACTAAATTTTACTATCCTTAACCGATTTAAAATATTTTTTTTAGCATTAAAAAATTATACAATTAGGTTCTAGAATTTTGACTGATATTTTCGGTAGTCAAAAATAAAAGTCTATTTCCTATAAAAACTAATTTTAAAATTTAAAATCGAGCTGCTAAAAGAATAATTATTTTTCTACCTAGCATGACGCATAAGTAAAAAAAAATACGGTTTGCTCAATCTCTTAAAGGGTAGTCCCATGTATTCTTGTATAGTTGTACCCAAGTCCTAAACCTTAAAGTCCTACATGTGCAGATATTTTTTCGTGGCATGCCTAAATAAAGATTTCGTTTTGAGATTAATTGTATCGATAAAAAAATCATTATTTTCTTAAAAATAAACAGTGTAATTTGCTTAATAAATAAAAATCATAGTTACAAAATATAAATAAATAATAATAGTCATAATCTTATTCAGGTGACCGCGTTTCGGCGCCCGCCGAATCGTACCGTTCGACGTCTTCGACAAGAAGTGGCGGCGGTGCCTTAGACGGATGACGCTGGACGCCCTCGTAAGTAACGGACGCCTTGTAACCGGTGGCAGGGCTAACGGTGTATTTGACGGTCTGTGTCCGACCGTCCGGTAACCGTACCCGGTACAGTCCGGTCACGGTACCGGTACGACCGGGTTCCCGGCGTTCCCATTGGCCGAAATCCATGCCCACGTTCTCGTCCAATACAGTGTACGCGAAACCGTATCCGCCTGGTTCGGCCTGTTCAAGTTCTTCTTCAGTCGCGATGTAATCGTCATCACCGTCGATCACGTCCTGCTCTATAATAGGCGCTTGTGAAGTGGTCAACACCGATGGTTGTTGATCGCTTGGTGTCGTGATACGTCTACGATCGTTATGATTCTAAAGAAAATCCAATCAAACTAGCGTTATTTTTTTAGAATTAGTTATCAACTCGTATTTTTCAAGTTATAGCTAAGTATCTATAGTTTTTCAATGAGCTCAAATAACACTCCCGAATTGCTTTGAATAAAATTAATCGTTTATATAGTTATAAATTCTAAAAAGTTGGTCACCTGCTACAATTAATATTAACAAACTAAAAATTAAGGTTAATTAAAACTATTTTGCACAATATATTAAGTAGTCTTATTAAGTGTGGAGGGGGCATACTCCTTTTTTTAAAATTGACTTTTCAGTTTTTATTATTATTTATAACTGAACAAGTTTTGATGATAAGTAAGAATTACCATAACTACAAAATCATAATATATGTGTTGACTATTGATATGCAATATATGCACTACTATTTTAGCACCATTGTGATACTCTCAGGCAGTGTCAAATTTGAAAACAATATGACATATATAACCTAACTTAACCAAGTGACGTTTTTGTTTTAGAAATGTGATATTACCACCAATCACCATAAATCACATTAATCTATGATCAATGGTGCTAAAACGATTAAAACTGTGTTGCATAAAAGATCAATTTTTAGTACATTCAAAAAAAGACAGCTTCCTAAATTATTCAATCCTTTTTTTTCATTATAAGTTATAAGTTATAATTGTTATGCTTTATAACTTATAACATACACTTACATGTTTTCGTTCGTAACTGTTTTGACTATCGTACAACGTCCGACTACCTGTCCCGTCGCCATTTTCACGGTTCTCCTCGGCCGCTGGTCGGTGAGATTTGGCCGAAGATTGCACTTTGCGACGCAGTGATGGTCGAGTAGAGGTCGTCGTCGGAACCGTCGGAACGGTCGGACTTACTTCGGCACCGCCAATGACCGATGGCTTTTGACGGCGTCGATGTTCGATTTCCCCCCCGCGGCGCTCGTCCTTGTGACCCCGTGGCCGTTCAGGTAATATTACTACGCTGTCCTTCTCCAATCCTGCCGCAGCCGTTACATTCATGTTTGCGTGCTGATCGCTGCTGACCCTCTGCTTGTTCTTGGACGCGTCTCGGTCGAAATTTACAAGTTTTCTACCGTCTTCGGGTTTTTGGGCTCTCGAGTCCTTGCCGTCGAGTGCATCACGGTGAGTACTATTTCCCCGCCCTTCGACTACCCCGTTCGCATATTGCAGTGGGTAATAGTTAAAGTTATTATTCACTGCACCGTCATTGGCGTCGTTGTAATTTATACGTTGTTCGTTTGCCGCGTTCGTGTTGTACACAATATTACTGTCATATACCTCGAAGGCGGTGGCGTTGTTTGGGTGATCGCGAAATACGTCACTTTTTGATTCACCGTCGAGTAAATGGAAATTCTGATTTTCCCTGTATCGGATCTGAGTCGTCTGGTCGTCGGATTTTACACCATCGGCAATCTGACCGTTTCGGTTATTATTTACGTCTGTCAACTGCGGCAGCACATCGGTGTTTACGACATAGTGAGAATTTGGACGGGGGTCGAGCTGGAAATCAAAATCGTAACTCTGAGGTGGTCCCCCGTTGTTTTCCCCGTCGGACCACTCCCCGTTCGCGTTGTACACTAATTGAGGATAATGTTTGTTTTGTTCTATGGCCGCGTTCACCCTGTTGTTGTAGTTGTTTTGACTATCGGTCGTGTTCTTCTCCAGCACTCCGCCGTTAAGACCAAAGTACGAGTTTTTACGGTTTTCGTCAACGGCTCCGTGCGCATTAGTGGTAAGCGTTACATTACGTAACTTGTTGTTATACCCTTCGGATAGTTCACTTGCGTTTACGTATGGGTACAGATTGCGGAAATAATCGATTTCATCGTCCAGATGCTGAACTTGATTTTTTGGTCGTAACTCATCGTTGTAGTTCGTAGTCGTCGTCGGCGGTGGCGTCACGAACGTAACGATAGCGTCCGGTTGACGTACCTGTAGCTGCTGATAGTCTTTTTGCAATCGTTCCTGGGACTGCCCAATTGGCGTCCAGTCCGAATGTGACAATGCAGCGCCGTATTGTTGTTGATATTGTTGTTGTTGTAGTTGCTGCTGCTGCGTCTGTTGTTGTTGTTGTTGTTGTTGTTGTTGTTGTTGTTGTTGTTGTTGTTGTTGTTGCTGTTGTTGTTGACGTCGTTGGACTGAAGCGTTAATGGTCAATGACGGTCGGCGATAATCTGCTCTTTTTTGGGGTTTGGGTTGCCTTGTCCCGGTAAATGTTCTATCCGTGGACACCTGTGCTTGCACCTGTAGCTGACCGCTGTGAAGGTCCGACGATCTGCTGCTAGCTTTGATTTGATGGTAATTATTAGTGGTTTCGGCCGGATTGACTGACGTTAACATTATCGTCTGCAGATGAAATAAAATAATACATTATAATATTATACAGGGTGATTCGCCCATTTATTACTATTTACTACAATAATGCAGTTATTTAAAATCTGATTTTTGAAATTTTGAAATTTACCATACTTTGAAATTCTTAATATTTATGTACTGTATTTAAGGAGATCTTTTATCATTAATAATTTGTAAAAATGGCTCAAGTTTAATAAATAAATAGTTGCAATATTAGGTTCATTTTATATTTTTGTAAAACCATTTTTGAAGACTAATTTAGAAACTACTCATTTGAATTTATATTAGGTACATTAACATTTTCAAAAATATTATCCACAAAATAATTTACAGTTAAGGCCCCCCCTTAGGCTCCCCGGTTCCACTTCTCGTTTGAAAAAAACAGAAGTTTGTATCTCTAAAATAGTATTCTTAAGTATTACAAACAAATTTAAGAATTTGAAAAAATTATCTTTGAGTGTATTTAATAATTCCAAAAATCAGAGTTTGAATAAATTAATCATAAAATTTTTAAAAAATGGGGATGAGCGTGATTGCTGAAATATCTTGTGTAGAGAAGGACTTGCGTACATCGGCTTATTTCTGTCTCAAATACAAAACCCGATAATATATTAAGAATTCTATTACTTATTAATAATAGCATCATGTGGGTGGTATGTAAGTTCCTGTTGTTCTTAAATCTTGGATAATATTTAAAATTGTATTTTTTAATATTATTTATTATTTATCAATAGTTGTTGACGTTGTTGTCTCTATATTTCATGACAATAAATATTGACATTTTAAATATTTAGGGACTTAAAATATTATTAATTATTAATTACTAAAATTAATATTGTTTCATTATTTGCATTGAACACACACAAATGTATGTGTTAAACTAAAAATGTTTTGTTTACCTATACATGAGTCGTCATATCCCTTGCTTATATTATAATTTTTTAATTAGAAATTGTAAACACAAATCAAAATTAAAAATCAATAAGAGAAAATTAATTAGTATAGGTATATTATACATATACCTACCTACATGCTTTTTAATGTCGATATTATTTTATGAAATTCCTAGAGTTGAAAATTTATAATTTTGGTTTTGTGCTATATGTTAATATAAAAAGTAAAATAAACAAGCTGATTACCTGAAGTACAAGCACCAATACTATCCAGCTCCGTTCCATTGCATATATTTCCATTTGTCAAGCTTAAATTAACAATTTGGTATCACCAACTGAATTGTTATTGATAGTGACCACTAACCATACTCTGTTATGTGACAAACAACACGCGCATGTTATATTCACGAAGTTCAACCCTTCCCACGAGTTATTATAAGGTAAATAAAACTATATTTTATGAAAGAGTGAAATATAACCGGTCTTAGTGTAAAGATTAATTACATTCGCATTTTTTTCTTTTATTCAATTATAGCATAGCTTTCTTTAGAGATTATACTTATAAGATGGCCATGTAGCAAGTTTTTATAGATATACAGAATACTAATATACAACTGGATTAGATAGGTAGTTAATTTAAAAATCATATTATAGTATGCATTTGATGAATATTGAAGACTCATTATGCATCAAATCTAATGAATAAAAAAATATTGTAAAGGTAGAAAATACTTAATACTTATCTACTTCCACGATGTATCGTGTATAGTATATGCGAGTAAGTCACTATTAAAATAGTATATGGTATTGGTAAATTACAATACACATAATGAAAAATGTACAAAATAATTTCAAACTGAAAAATATCATGGATATATTTTAAAGAATTACTTAAAACAAAGATTTCATTTTTTATAAACAGTGGTTATATTCTGGTCTATATGGACTATAACCGCCATTCAGTTAATTCATAATATAGGCACCTATGAATTTATGATAATGTAGATTAATAGCCTGATTCAATTTATATTCATAAGCAATACTAATTATTTAAAAATAATTTATTTGAGTAATACCATGTTTCCAAACAGCAAACGTATCTATGATTTTTTTTTTTTGAAAATCTATTTGTGCCTACATAAGTAAGTACAGGCATACATTATGATTTAAGTTTTAAATTAACATTAATAAATATTAAAATTTGTTGGTTTTGATTTTTGAATATTAATTGTGTATTTGTGTTATATTTTGTAATTATTATTGGAAGGAAGTCCAACTAAAAGAGGGTGAATGTAGACGAAAAAAATAGTTTTAATTCCTCTTGGCCAATTTATTTTCTGCAGGGATCTCTTGGAATAGTTATTTGGAGAGATAAAGAGGATTATCATGATTTGAGAGATTGCTGTGAAATGTGTTGTAATGATGATGTTTTTTAAATGAAGATAAATGTAAACTGTTAGGTTTGAAACATACTAGGAGCAATTAGTGACTAGTTTCAAACTAATTGTAGTGAAAAATATTGGACTGTTTAACTGTCACTAAATTTGGATGACATAATAATATATGAGTACCTACCGATAAAACTAAATTGGACCTATATTAAAATATTATTTTAATTTGATTTCCTGAAAATAGAGTTGACTATTAAATTATATATATACAATATTATACATAAATATTTAAAAAAGGTACATTTTTTATTTGAATTTCATATTTAAAACTTAAAGATGATATATGTATTGTAATTTTTTTTTCAGTTTGAAATCGACGACGCCGCGGGAACTGCTTTCGCATTGCTTCCACGAATATATATATTGTAATTAGAATTAGGTACTTTCCTAACAGTACAATACTCTGTAAAAATAAATAAATAACCTTTTAAACTCATAACAATAAAACTTATTAAATTACATTTTTACTAGTAATACTAAAAAAAAGTTTAAAATCATGTACTAATGTATCGCAATTTTTAATTAATAACTGATCAAATTAAAATGACAAAAAATCTAGTTAGTCGCGTTTATGGATTTATGCGTTGACTGTACGTTCTATTTTTTTTCTACTATTTTTACTCTCGATTTTCTAAATTGTAATTAAGCAATTTAAAGTTGAAACTAGCAACTATGTAGAATAGTTATCATCGTATTATTTGGTATCAAATACATTTATATGTGTAGATAGATTAATTGGGATAAAGAATTTATCTGAACCGATGAGTAGGTAGGTATTTACTTTTCTTTTTTTTAGAATGAAATCACCGTAATATAATAAATTATGGAATGCCAATTCTATTAATAAAAAAAAATACATTCAAGTGCAACGTTTTTTAATGGAAAGTGAATGATGCTATGTAGAAAATAAATTTAGTTGTAATTTTTATATTAATATAACGTGCTTCGTCAGATTTGTAATAACGCAAAAATAAAAAGAATAAAATAAGCTATAGACGATCACCGTAAAAGTTAGTACGACGCCTGCCGACACTAATATTCAAGATGATCTAAATTTACGTTACTACCTTCCTCCTGATCGTCGGAGGGTTCTCGAGATCGTGTATTCGAGAATTTGATCAAATACACTTCTATGATGTAGATGTAAATGCATGCACATATAATTTAATATAATGCAGTCAACAATACTATATTTTATATTTTAATATGTATTATGTCTTACCTGACTCGCAGCTGTCTCTGGGTTATGCAGTAGGAGTTTTAGGTGACACAAATTAATTATTTAAAATACTCGAATAAAAATAAAGAAACACACTGATTATTGCTCGTCAAAAGGAGTCCAGTTGTCGCTCGTAGAATTCGGTATAGAGAGGTTGTTAATCTGTTTTCGCGGTGCGCCTGCACTCGCGAGAGGCTGTTTCACTCGAGGAAGGTGCTCATGCACTGCCGAAGGGACGATCCGGTTGTGCCGGCCAGAGAGTGATAGGCGGCTTCATCAAAAGGTTGTTTTGTACATCCGATTTCTCTTCTGTGACAAGGACCTTTTTTACCATACCTTTTCTCCGGCGGCATGTAAGAAAGCCACACGTCCTACGCTCTACAGTTGCAAACATAGGTACGTGTCGATTTCTTAATCCCTGATCGTATAATATAATTAGACAATTTTGTCTGTGACAATAATTTATTGGGGTCTAGAGATTTCCGATTTCTACGTGTGACAGTCTGGCCGTTATTTATTTATTTGTTATATCTTAAATAATTGTTACAATGATGTGTGAGCATATCATTACAGATTGCAGTTACTACGATAAATATCATAATATGAAATCAAACTTAAAAATTTTAAAACTATGGTCATCATTGGAATCGGTATATAAAAGTAGTCACTATTCAATATTCGATAATGATATTAAATAACTACCTAGGACCTAGGTATATATTATTATTAGCTAAACGCCTATACAAATGATTAGAAAAAAAATTGCAGGTATTCGAATAATCGAATCACCAATTATTACCATAAAATGTGGTCAATTAACTAAAAACTATTATCCCCCATTACGCATAAGACCCATATAATATATGATATTATCATATGCATAAAATTCTTCGGTCGCAGTGTTTGTTATTGAACTCCTCTGAAACGGCTTGACCGAAATTCATGAAATTTTTTGTTAATATTTTGTAGGTATAGGAATATATATCGTAAAATATTTTTCACCCTCTTGGCCTCTTCCTCTCACCCTTTGTTGCTCAAAAAGGGATTTTGAGATTTACGAAGGAATATTTTTCGAGTTGGTTATTGGTACATTATTATATTATTATAATATAATTTCCGATGACCAAATTAATATTATGAATGCAATAGCTATCTATAGAGGTATGTACTACCTGCTACATTCATCATACCTACCTATCCTAACCTAACCGTAGATTTCCATATGACCATATGGGTACCGTAAATGGAAATCTACGATTACTTCAAAGACTCAAGTTTAAACATAAATGTTTTTATGTTTATGTAGTGGCAAACAACGGCTAAAATTCGAGAAAAGTGATTACCCACACATAAAATGTAATAGTATTATTTTGACGTAAATATTTGTGTAGGTAGGTTCTAGGATGACATTTTTACTTCAACTGTGGTCGGCTGTACAGTAATATATGCTAATAAATCCAAAATATACCTAATAAATATTAATAATAATAATAATAATATATTAATTAATACATCATAAAATTGTGCCGTTGCCGCGTTCGTCCGACCCGAGCGGAATATTTAATATTCGCTTTCACTTCACAGTGAAACCGTTTTTTAACTTTTAATTTCGGGCTTATAATATGCTTAGACGTTTGCTTTGCTATGACATTACCAAAGTAGGTGAAGTTAATTAATTAATTTTTCCATTACATAGTCACATATATAAGAAAATAATGAAGTTAAATGTTATGTACAATATACAAATGAACAAATGTGTAATTCAATAATGAAATGTATGATAGGTCATAGGTATACTTGAAAAGTTACATAACGAAAAAGGGCACAATGGACGCGATCACGGTGGACTGCACAAAATGATTTATAATTTAAAAAATAATTACTTTAATATATCAGGTCCTGATGCTTAACAATATGATAAATAGTTATTATAAGTATATAATAATATAGTCAGTGGTCGAAATGGCTCAAGATAAGTGGAGGGATGCCTTACAATTCAGATTTAAGCCTATACGAAAAATAAAAAGTTTTCTTATACATAGGTATAAATATAAAAATCATAATAATTATTTAATTTTAAAACACAAGTCTTAGGAGGAATGCGTTATTCTAGACAAAATAAGTAGAGGGATAAAAAATGTAAATACAAAAAAGTAGAGGGATGTCATCCCTCCGTATCCCCCCCACTTCAACCACTGAATATAGTTCAATTGATATTCAGCATGGGGGTAATGTTAATAATTATAATGTACTTCGAAAAAAAAACGTTATTTTATTCATTTATTGAGAATACAATTTTAAAGTTGATAAAGTTAGAACTGTTGATTCAACAAAAATATTATTAGTTTTGTAAAATTATTTATAAGTGTAAATGTGAATACAAGTGTCATGTTTTACAAGCAAAAAAAATTAAAAACCAGGGCCAATAATGCCACTACTTACACCGATTCCATGGTACCTACTATCAAAGTTTTTGATGATCAAACTACGAATTAAAATAGTATAGGTATTTTAATTCTTAGATCAAACTGCGGTCGAAATTGGCACTTGGAATAATTACAAGTGGTAATATGGTATCACCTATTCATCTTTACGTCAACCTAACCTACCATGCTACGTCGTGTGTTAATTCTGCAATAATATTATCAATTTGATAAAATGATTGTCACTAAAGAAGTTTTTGTACTCTTTGATTGTATCAAATTTAAACTATTTTCAATATCATCGGCAATTGATGTATGCTTTAAAATGTTTCATATTTTTAATTTAGAATATCCACTACAATCATCAATTGTATGGCTTTTTATACAAAAGTATTTTTATGTGCTCAACACAAAATATGATAAATCCTATCATACATTAGGCCAGATTTTATCTGATTTAAACAATGATTGAATAAAATTGTATTATTATTATTATTATTTTTTTAATAACTCAAATATCAATATATGAACTATAGCTGCACTGTAAAGAGCTTCAAATTTATTTTCACCATTATCTTGACGAAATAAATGATCGAATAAATTTCAGAAAATCTGTAATTTCTCAAATTTTTGGTGTTTAATTTGTATAGGGTTGCTATATATGGTATCAGTTATTAATTAAAATGTATTTATAATATTTGGGAAAAAAATTGAATTAGCCGTTGAGCCTTTCAAAATGGATAGACAATCTAAAATACTTCTTGATTAGGCTCAAGCTTGGAAAATGACCTTTTGGTCAAAAATGTTGAAGCCAAATTATTAATTACATAAGAATATATCCTTAAAACTATCTCGATATGTATAGGGTAGGTATACTATTAGCTTTTATTTTATAATTGATGTTGGTACATGTACTGTATTCAACTCATTTCTAACAATTATTCTTAGGAGGATTGCTAGCATATCTTAAAGCATATCTTAAAAGACTTTGAACATTTTCAAAAGTTTCATTTAGATATTCCTTTCTTTATAAATACAATTAGTCTTAATTTGTTTTGAACTTCTAGAGAGTTGAGTTCATGTGTTTTTAACACGATAAAGTGCTATTGGAGAAGATCAACTTTTCATAAAAAGTTTTTCTTTAATCAAGTTCAAATGTCAGGTCACTGTGAATAAGATAAAATATCTTGATAATAAAATTAGTTTGAAAAAAGTCTAAAAGGTGAAAATAGCAATAGGAAAAAATTCAACTCCCTTTTGAAACCACTAACCATTTGTTGATCGAAGAGTACATATGTTTATTATTTTATTAGTGTATCATTGTCATGGTGCGAGTGATATAAAAAATCAAGATTGACGCGTCTCGACTGCGTAATATTATGATATTATCACCTGTATGTAAAGTTTGCTCGTCTAAACAGTAAAAATTGTGTCGGTTTGTACGATACTTAACCAAGAATATCATAAATATGGTGCAGAATATACATTTGTAAATATGTTAATAATGTAAACTAAAGTGGAGTTATGAAGCAAAATGTGTAAAAGATAATGAATAATTCCGACGGCGGTCATGTTTTCCTAAACGTATCTCCGACATGCTTCCTCCACGACTGTTCGTATTTCTTCGTACACCCGGACGTTGGGGATGTGACTGCAAGCACCATCGTCAGTAAAACTCAAGTGTCAGTGTGTTGGGCGGAGTAAAGAAAAAATTCTATGAGAAAAAAGTTCCTGAGGAAAAGTTCATAAAACGGTTGAAATTTATAGGTAGGTAGTATTGTACCGTATTGTACCTACGTACAATTTAGAACATTTAAAATAAAACTTATATAAACACTGTATATATGTTAGTAATAACAATTATAATAAATATGTAATAATAAATTAATATGTTAGTTTTGTATGAAATATAAAATAAAATCTTATTATTTTTATTAGATTGTGGATAACGCCATTTGGTGACATCTGGTATAGTACATAGTAGGTATTGTGCAGTAGGCGTGACAGATGTAGACCAAGTACGCCAATACAGTGATTTTAAATAGTTGAAGGTTTTAAACAGTTATAATTTTTCAAATGTGGACATTTTACAACATTTATACGTAGGTTTTTTTATAATTATTTAATATTTTTTTTTATTCTGTATACATTTTCCTGATTAGTATTAAAAATATTATTGACTATGATTCAATGACATATTTTTTTAAAAATATATAATTATTAGCAATTTTTTTTAAATATATCTGTTTTCTCTGTTTAGTTATTCTGGAAAAAATAAATTGAAATATAAGTCAAAAATTAGTTATATTACAACAAAAATCTCCTACGGCTATATGCACTGTTATTTATTCCACGTGCAAGAAAAATCTTTTATCCCTATTGAGTAATGAGTTGTGATATAATATACTGTATTGTACTGCACTTAATGAACAGGAAATATTAGGTAGGTACTTACCAAAAATAATATTGGTATACAATATTTATTATTTACTTAGTGAGACAATTTTTATGCACAAATTAAAAATTATAGCAAGGAGTTCAATTCAATATCTCAGTAAAAATTTACTTGGGAAGTAAATAATTACAGTATTGAGTACCTACCTAATATTTTCGGTTTATGCAATAAATAATATGATATGATAACTTTACAGTGCCAAGAGTATTTATTTGTCACACCTGCACCAGAAGTTTAATTTTCGATGCTGGTTGAAACGTTTGAAACTGACCTCTTTCCGTCCAGCGGACAGTTAATCTTTTTTTTCGACTACCGAGAGGTAAAATGGGAATTCCGTTTCACAGTGGGTGGTTAAGTGGAAATACCCACTATGTAGCGGTCAAAAAGGTTATTGTCCAAATCAGATTAAAATATACGTGCAGTAGGTATAGGTACTAGCTGGTACGTATGTTGGTTACTCCCATTCTGCTTTAAATGACAAAAAATAGTAGGTATGTGTAGGTCGTGTGCGAAGACAATTTCAGTCCCGGGAGAATTCCTCGCCTACAAGGTTCATGCAAACATCGCCCCAGACTGAAATGGCTTACTTCTCACCCTCGCTGCTCAATAGATAATTTTATATTTAGTTTTTTGTTTTTATACGAAAAAACGAGGAAGGTATTTTTGTGGTAGTAAACGTCTCGGATATAGCGTAACGTTAATTTATAATGTACAGTATAAATGAATAATACTGTAACGCTATTTAGTATCATAGTCGCGTCGAAGTTACTGTTTGAAATCGGTCGGTGGTACGTCCTTCGGACCGATTATAATTATTATCTCTCTCGTTCTCATAATCCGGAACATAATCTGCCGTGCATCAATTCGTTCACCTCGATTTCCGTCCCATTTTCAAATATATTGGCACACAACGAGGTCTGCAGAAAGTAGTATGTATACCTATAAACGTTGTATAATTTATGGCTGCAGGAACATTGAACAGGAAACTTTCTGGTGGCAATACAAATAGTCTTTATAATACTACAACACAACATTTAAAAATGCCAACAGAACCTCCAAAAACTTACAAAAATATACTGATATCAACATTTACTACGCTTTTAATCTATAATTAGACCTCGTCTCTAATTTCTCTATACTTCCCTCTATTTCAATATTTTGATGTAATATTACATTTGTGGTTATCAATGCTTGGTTTCTTAACATCAAATTTTCTACCGAAAATCTTCCACAAAATGTATGATTTCTAATAAAAAAGTGTCTCCAGACTAAAAAAAATAAACAATTAATAAAATTAATAATAATTTAAAATCTTATCAAAACCACTGTATATATTACGGAGTTCCCCAATCCCGTACCGAAATTATTAGGTTTTTTAATTCTGATTTAAAAGACATTAAAATTGTTAGTTGTTGAATGCCAGTTTATTGCGTTGACGTGACGAACCACTGCAGTGGCATTATTGTATAATAACCATCGCTTTTATTATAATATAGGTGCCAGGTGGGTGTCTAAATCTAGTAATCGATTTTTAACTCATTTTCGGAGTTCATTACTTCGTTTTATATTATTCTAATACGCTATCAAGCAGTGACGTAGCGAGGAGGGTTTGGGTGTTCAACTCCCCCCCCCACCCATTGACATTATTCCCCTTATAAAATATGTATTATTTATACACAAAAACTATAAAAAAAAACTTAGTTTAATTTATACTCACCTATTTCATAAACCTGGCGACGCCACTGCTATCCAGAATTAATCATTAAGATATATATTATATGCATGATTTTAAAATCTGGGAAACTAGGTATAAGCTATAATCGATATTGATAGGTAATTAATAAGTCATTTTTAGTATACATTTTTAGACTATTAACTACTTATTAGTTAGTTTATTTTCTAATAAACTTTTCATCTTGACTATAGTAGTATAGTGTAAGTGACCATTAAAATAACTTAGCTACACTTTTCCAGTTAATTTAAAGAATAATACTTATAGCATATTGATTATATTTTAATCTCATTTATGTAAATAAAAAATATTATTAAAAAAGGAACGGAATTAAAAATCAATTAAATATTCTTTTTTTTGTTTAATCACCCTACCTATTTAGTTATGAAACAATGGGTTTTAAATAAAAATAAACCAATAAATAATTCTTGAGTTCATAATTTAGTTAACAAATTACATGTCATATTCAATAAATACTATATGTTTCATATTATACAAAGTGATTCTCTAATCATGCTCACCTCTTTCTTTTCTTTTATTAATGCATTTATTCATATTCTGTTTTTTGAATTTTTCAAGAAGGTATACTTAAAGGCCCATATTTTAAAATGCTTAATTTTCATAACATATCAGTGGTGTCTTGAGCTATAAAAAATGATGTTCTTTAAATGAGAACCTCCTTTTTTACAGTTAATTGTTAAGTAGATATATCTATGAATTATAATTTGAAGGAGTTGTTTCTCAGTTATTAAATTTTGTTTGTTTCAAGATTTCAAGAATGATAGTCCTAAAAAAATAAGTTTATAAAAATATAAAATAGATCTAATATAATTTTATCTAGTACTGCTTCCTATATTGCAGAAACAATTTTCAAAAAATTTCGAAATGTATTAATAATATATTACTATATTAGTATTAATTGCATTACATTAAATGTATTATCAGTGAATAATCTGTATATTATACAACATTGGCTTAACTCTATTAACTGAAAACGGTTTTCATTGACTTGTCCCCTTTTAGATATTATACTGTTTGGAGTTGCAGGGGTGCTATGAGATAAACCTTCTCGAGCCCAGCCGGTCAGTGCCTCCCGAGCTGCACCCTGTATACACACTAGGCGAATGCAGATTAATAATAATAATATTGATACATAAAATCATTACAATCGGATTTCAATCATTACGACGGTCAAAGATTAATTGCATGCCGCGTGACAATCTATTATTATATTTCGGTCACGGGGAAAATGTTTAATTGTCATTGTCGAATTTAAATAATTGCATTAATATACATTATGATACACGACGTTATTGTGTCAGGACCGTTGAGTTCGTGTGACCGTGAAGGACGCGCGCAGCTGCTGCCGACCCAACGAACCGATATTGTTGTGCGCGGTCGCCGGTCGATCAAATTTCTCCTCTCGGCGCTTCTATCTGATGATAATAACGTCCATTTTATTTGATTACACAATATTGTATTAGTGCAATGGAATAATGAGTATTGAAAAACTACGTTGCATGTTCTTCTGTTCGGCTGAAAGAAATTTAACGAATTTGAATGTTTATATAGTTCTGAAAAATTTATAAAAATGTATACGAGGCGAAGTGCGAACACACTAGAATATTTTTCAAATTCAATATTATAGTATACTTCATTATAGCCCGCAGCGAGTCGATGAGGAAGGGCTTTAAATCTGATTTTTATTTTCCAGCCACAAGTTTTCGGCTGAAACGAGTTTTTAATCTTTATGTAAATAAAATACGATAAATAAATGATTCTATAATATATGTTTAATATTACATTGCCATTGTTCTAAAATTAATAACGAGTATTATAATATATGATAAAAATGTAATTTAATTATTAATTAATATACCTTACTATATTGTCGAATATCATTACTCAATTTAGTTGAAAAAAGGGGGGCAAGTGGGTACCTACCACTCAGCTGTACAGTAAGTATCGAGTGGGTCACATCTATTACATGATGCGTTAAATTACAATTCAATGATAAATCATCGCACTCGAAAAACAATTCTGAGCGAAGTCGCGTCCGTATACAATAGTTTGAATTCATTTTTACCCAAAACATTTTCATTTTGAAATGTCATAGTGATAGTGAATTTAAAATATTATAACATACCTACATAAAAGTTTCAAGTATCCGTGAAATATACATTTAAATTATAACAAAATAACTATAATCAATATTTTTCGTTCAGCAAAGTACCTATAACAATTTTTTTTATATATTTCTTAGTTGTTTTAGTTACAGTACCTACTCGCTATCTATATGAGAAGGTGTTGCACATTTCCGGATTCTATTTAGCTATACAAATTGAATATTTTATACATTTTTATCATTAAACCGCTCAGAATATTATAATATCGTTTTCCACCTGACCGCACTGGTGCATATCACTGGTGTTCACCGGTGGCATGAAAACGATTAGTAATGACAAACACCAGTGTAAAATACTATGGTGGAGAAGTATAAGTTTTATCCACAATAGTGCAGAAAAACGACACTGCATTTTTAAGGGGTGGCGAATGATGAGATATCACTATATCAGCTATATCAGATTGGCGTGGCGGTATCAGTGTCCGAGTGTAGTGTGAATAAATATTATAAATAGAACCAGATTGTAAACGTTATAAAATATATATTATGAAGAACAATAAATAATAATTCGGAAATCGTTCATCCGTAAACCTATAATAATATTATAGTATAATATGTAACATGGGTAATTGAATTGACAACAGTCCTAAACGAGAAATTCCAAATGCAACTATTAACGATCAAGTTTCAAAATCGACAAAATGTCTATACCCAACTACATATTATACTATAATACTATTATAGGTTTACGGATGAACGATTTCCGAATTATTATTTATTGTTCTTCATTACGTTATAAGTTTATAACATAGATAATTATTAGTTATACAATATAAAAATACATCATAATTTTGAGTTGTATAAATTATACTTCTGTAACTATTTAATTTAATTTTTGATTTAATTAAACTATCCTTCATCTTCTGCACATTTTTTTAAATTTCTTTTTTTAAATTTTAAATCTTAATAATATTCCTCAAAAAGTTAAATTTTAGGTACCATTCTATAGTAGAACCTTAAATATAATTCTCATGAAATCAACAGTTATAGTTGTATTGTATAGTACCTACTATTATGTAATTAATCTGTAAAGTCTAAAACCAAATCAATTACTAACTAATATATTATGATTTTATTTACATTAATAATATGTAAAAATAACTAAACCGTAAAACTAAATTTTAATTTTTGTACCCAGTCATTCGACAAAAATGTTGATACATAGTTTGGGAATGCATTTAGAAACTAGCAGGTTGTCGAATGGACGTCATGGAGTTTCATTAACACTACACCGTTGGCAAATTTAAAATTTCATAAGCTTCGAATCTCATAATCAATATTTTATACATACTTATAACATTATTATATATTAATACGGCTATCCATTATTTTATTTTATTTTTTTTTAGTTTTGTTAGTTACACGGGATAACCCCTTTAGTTAGTAATTTAGTATACGTATATACTATATACAGGTATACAGGACGCAATAGAAAGAACTTACTGATGCAATAACTTTTGTTATAATTAATATTTTAAATATTTTATTATTTTATATAATTAATAAATACTACCGCTATATTTATAGTGGGTACATATTTTTTCATTTTCATTTATTGAAATTGAAAATAAAAATTTTAAAATTGAATTCAAATTATTTTGGAAAATTTCAAAATAGCTAATTTGTTAATCTGATTATAAGAACAATTTTGATTGCAAAAATATTTATCTAAGTCACTTAGTTCTTTTTTTTGAAATTATTTAAATGTTCAATATTTTTTTTGGAGTAAATTAATTTAAAACAATAACTTTTTTCAAAATATTATTTTTAGGAATTTCCTGACATAAGTTCATTCCTAAAATTATTTCTTATTCACATAGTATTCACAATTGTTGTCATACGTTTAACTAGCATCAATTTTTTTTCGACAGATCTTTCTGTCACACTGTTTATATTTACAGAAAGTGATAAAAACGAAACCATATAACATCTATAACTATTAATTCCCAGTTGTTTTTATAAGTCACAGATAATCCTTATTCCTAACTTTGTAAAAAGAAAATGTTATTATTCCGATGATGCACAAATAGATTTAAAACAATAAAACGGTTTAATAAAATACCAAATATAATAACTTGTAAATCGCAAATACGCATGGAAGATGATATCGCATGGATGATGGCTCTTGTATTGCATTTTTTGCAATTACGTTACATCAACAATAAATTCAAATATATAAGTTGAAGAAGCTGTTTCAATCTAATATAATTTCCAATTAACCTTCTCAACTCACGGTACTAGTTGGGATTATGTTTTAAATACATTTCCGATTTTTGTTTTATTATATATTAATGTATATTCATTTATATATTGTGGTTCACCAAGCACGCTCACTCCCATATTTTGTCCTTTAATTATGCATTTATTCAAATCCGATTTATAGAATATTTTATGTTTTCAAATATTTACATTCATTAAAAATTATAATTTATGTGATTCAAAATTATAAGCAATATATTTTTTAATTACTTATAAAAAATATTGTGACAGTATTATGTATTTTCGATAATTTTTCAATTGGTATATTATTATATGAACTTAGGAGACATTTTGTATTATATTTTCAAGCTTTTTACCGAAAAGCAAAAATTTTATTACTACTATACAAAGACAAAAAATGTTTCTTTGCAATTAAAACAAAAAAGATTTTGTCTAAAGCGGTTAGCGTAAAAATTCCCGGTTATTCTTAATTATTTTTTTTTCCAATATGTATAGGTAGTAGGTATTAACTAGATACAATTTATTTTTGCTGCGTCAAAAGGTGACGGCAGACACAAACACACACACATTATTCAATTATTGTAAAATCAATACATTCATCTCTCTGCTCAGAATCTAAAAAAAAAAAACAGCAACAGTCAACAATACAACGGTCAATAATTTTATGCTAACGACCGATAAACCAAATACGATATGGACATATAGTTGCGGTAAACTTGTCATGCACGTTTTCTAAAACCCCGCAATGGCCAGGTCACGATAATTAATAACTATGCAATTGTCGCGTATTGAAAAACAATAATATTACTATTTCGGAATTTCCTACTTAATATTGCATAGTAGGTACGCTGTGCGAGATCGAGATGTACCGTGTTAAGCGTACACTCATTTAAATAGGTATTGGTATTATGTTTATAGTGATGATGACGTATTGAGGTGTATTGTATTACACAAGTAGATTCTTTTATCGCTGTTGTACAGTCATTTTCTCAGTCAAAATCAGAACTTCAAACGTGTTCGAAATGAAATCGTGCATAATATTATGACGAATCTTCAATATTTTTTAATAGGTAGCTGCGTGATAGAACTCACATCGAACCTTGTATTACGTTTTTAAACTTCTTTATCGAGCAAAATGCCTTTATCGAAATGTATAGAAAACATTATAAAAAATAAACGAAAACGTCGAATGCCTAAAAAGAGTCAAAATATTTTGAAGTTACAAAACTGAGTATTTTTACTGTTTCAAAATGTGAGGACTGATGATATAATGAGGCATACGCAAATAAAACAAATTGAAAAATCAATGCATTAAGATCCTCTCAGAATGTAAAATAGGAGACACATTGTATTGAAATAATTTCAAATTAGGTTTATAAAAATGAAAATTGTATGTTTGTAATTAATTGAACAATTATTATGATATACATGTGTACAAATCGTGGAGATAAATTTACATGAATTATTATAACTATAGTTTTGAAAATAGGAAATATATTTTGTTAGTTGTAAAGATGTAATGCTACGAACCACACCTTAGGTTTTCAATTATTTAGAGTTAAACATTATAGTAAAATTGTCGACCAAATCTAATGTCCTGGTTAAATGTTGTAAAACGATAATATACACTTTTTATGTAGATAATTTAATATACAATAACCGTTAGTATTCATTATTTTGTATAATAGTTACAGTTGTTGGCCTGTTATGTAATGATTATTGATTATACCGCATTATGGACGGTTTGCTTTTGAGCAGGTTTGTAAAAATTACAATGTGTTTCGGTAATTTAGCATAATGCTTCTGGATGAGTGATTTAAAAAAAAACATTGTTATGTGTTTGAGAGACATTTTTTAATATCCTGGAGCGTTAGGACAGTATTTTATCAATCCTCTCATTTTTACAGTCATGGACTGACCGCAAATTTCACGGTTAAACGAAAAGTTGAATTTTTTAAATGGTTAGATTCACTAAATATATCATTTTCGATCAAAATGCATGGTTTATTTTGTTTTTAGTAAAATTGTTTTCAATTTTAAGATCCATATTTGGAACATTACACTTGTAATAACCAACAGTATAGGTAACCATACTATTACGAGTTGACGTTTAGTGTTTTGTGCAGCATTGCGCAAACATAAGGCAATACTGATATTCGTGTCATAATTATTATGTTTAGGTTGATAAGATATACTCTAAAATATTTGATTTTAATCTCAATAATTTTATCTTATATATTTTTTATTGTACCGCTATCATACTCTCTCAAACACATTGTTTTTATTAGGCGTGTAAAAAAGTAATTCGCCCAAATGCATGACGCTCCATCATTATATAAGTAATAATATTTTGTATAAGTACAAATAAATAATAATTTACGGTTTCGTTTTCAAAAAACAGTATAAATTTATATCTAATTGTGTAAGTAACAGTTGTTCGCAAAATAAAACGTTGCATCAAATAACCTAAATTTGAGATCATCTTTCTAAAAAATAGGGTTTTCCAGAAAAATTGGAAAATCTTATAATTAGTTTACTTCTATTGCTACTTTAACCAATTTTTTAACATTTTTTTACACAACTAGTATATTTTTTTTTTTTGCTGAAAACGATAGTGCCATCTTAACGTTCGGCTTTAGTTTTGAAGCAAAACAGTTTCAAGTTAGCCCGTACTTGTAATTCATAGATGTTTCGTATATTTGTAGATATCTACAATAAATTGAATTAAGTTTTTCTTAGTTTAATTGGTATCCCGTATGGCTTGCTATCTTTAATTTATTTTTAAGTTATAGTATTTGTATAAAAGGATTAATGTGATTAATGTATGCTGAAAAATATGAATTTAATTTATAGTAAAATGAGCAATGACATTAAATTTAGATTAATTTTCAATTAAGCTTCTAACATTTTCTTCGTCGAATTTAAACGCATAATATAATTATATATGTATAAAAGGTACAATAATTTTTCCAAAGTTCAGATTTTGTGCAGTAACATAGCAACAGTAGTATACTTAAAGCACCAATTGCAATATAACACACTCAAAATAAATGCAATACATTTTAGTTTTAAATTTAAAAAATTTCTTATTGTCTAATACTCTCGTTTCCAATACCTACTGCTTAAATTTAATTTACGTTTTACTTCATGAATTTGTAGCATATACGCACTTAGTTTTGATAAAGGTAACGGCTAAATAAAAAAAAACATGTACAAGCTCAATTCCGGAACTCGTGCTATGTATACGTATTTAGAAATAAAGTACATTTAATATCTTTAGACGATATCGAATGTATTAACGTATTGTAATGATAATAAAACAGTACGGCTATAGCCATAGTTATAGTCTTACCGACGTATTATTAAGTTTAATAACTATACAGCCGCACTAAAAAAGTAAAATGTTTACTACTATATTAAAAATTAGTTGTTTTAACATGGGTAATTTTAACGATTACAAAATGGTATGGTAAAAATTACTTATATGTTTGACTAAGTTTACCGAAATTTCGTAAATATTTTTTTCCGTGTGTACCTATACATTTGTTTGAAAATTATTTGTTTTTAAATGAAATTCGTTGCCTTGAGGCAAATTTATTTGAAAGTTGGTGACGTTAATAATAACGAGTATGAGTTAATATTACAATAAGGAATTCCAAATTAGATTTTTTAATAAACGAGTTTTTAAATAAGTAGGTACTCATTGAACTATAATAGTAAATGATAAATTGGTTTGTCTTCTTATAATATAGTATGTACGTAATACCAACTACGGGATAAGTATGCAAAACAGGTGATGAATAATTACACATTTACACAATTTGAATACCTAATACCGTTTAAGACACATTTAATAATAAACATTAAACAGCTAATCGTTTTTAATACGCGAACCCCTCTACAGTGTATATTGCGGCTTATTTTATAATACCTAACAATAATTTAATATCTGTGTTGAAAACACAGAAGGTTCTTATTTCTGAACTATATTATATGATACAGGGTGATTCAAAAAGAATACCACATCGTCGAAAATCTATGTTTATTAAAATAAACGCAATATAACTTTGGGTAATTGATCAATGTACAGAGTACATAACGAAGTTTTTTTTTCAGTCGAAGACTTGTTTACAGACACTCAATGTGACTCCCTTGAGACGCTCAAGCGACGTCAACCCGACAGTTGAACAGTTGCCATCTTATCACAAACTAAAAACAAACAAGCCGAGGTTACTGGCCGAAGGACGCTTTCGGGGACATCTCTCAGCAACCAAATGAACTTGAATGACTTCTGAAAGTCACCTAAACGACGACAGACAGCACACTGCTCTCTGTCGTTTCTTTTTGGCTGCAGAAATCCGGATGTTCAAAGACATGAAGGTATTCTTTTTGAACCCCTCCCCCCTTGTATATTATATGAGTATAGGTACCTACATTGAAAACAAACAGACGAAAAGACCCAAGTGCCTATATTGTTTAACAATGATGCTTCACTACAACTATAATATTTTAACCTTACTTTACGTTTATAAAATATCGAAAACTGCGTACCTCCATTCGTATAAATGCGCAAAGTAATTTTATTAAAGCACGGTGCATGGAGAAACATTACGTTTAAGTCATCGACGGATAAATTAGTTTGTACTGTTGACATAAAAACGACGCAAGTGCATGATATAATACGCAACGCACGTATAATCGATAATTGAGTGTCTCGTATTATAATAATTATTATAATAACATAATATAAAAATTAAACACGCGTTATTATAATAATATTGATACCTATACTAGGTATGTGTTATACGCTTATCAATACGTACGTCATTTTCGTCATTGCCTGCAAGAGAGGGTCTGTGTAATTTAATTGGTTTTTTGGTTTAAAAGTACCCATACAATAATACCACGAGTGATGAAAAACTTCGTAATCGTTACTCCGTTAGTGTCCAGTTAATTTTCTTAACGGTTTACCTATATAACATAATAATATTATTATTAAATTGTAATTGAAGCTAAACAAAAACATTTTTTTTGTTATTACTATTAATTACATTTATTTGGTCGGCTGATTGTTTTCACAATGTTTAATTTAAATTTTGAACGCTCCTTATATTCTGACGATGCGCATGTCGTACACGGATTATGATATCGTCTCCTTTTATTTACGTTTATGTTCTACACCAATATAATTAGGTCATATTGTCCTTCTCAATTTGTAAAAGCTTTATAATTTTTATTCCCACGTCATAAATTATGATTTCGTGATCATTATCATAGTTTTATTGTAATCATAGACAATGATACAGACTGTCTCCTCACTTATCGGTTAAGTCATAGTCTATAGCGTTATTTAGTTAGTTAAGTCAACACCTAATTTAATAATCGCAAAACACATTACTTTGCATAATACAATAATAAATCACATGGCCAGTTTAATTTTTTTGTATTTTATAGAATATTAATATAATACGATAGACGACAGTCATCGCTGAACTACAGTAATCACAATTTATGGGTACCCAGTTTAAAGGATTATTTGAAAAATTCAAATCGTAGGCTTTTATACAGAGCTCTTCCTCACTAGGTGATATATATATCAACCTATTGTGGGCAACACGATCAGATTAAAGATGTTCGTCATGGGCACATTTAGGCAGTCTTGTAAATTACTATCAAGTGAAAGTATACTATAATACTTTTTAAGTACCTACTTAAATATGGATTTTAAATATTTTCCACTAATACATAAGTACTTACTTATAAATTGCAAGACTGCAATTAGTGAATTAGCGAAGTGCTTGGTGTGCTGATTGGGGTGATTATCCCCCAACTGGTTAGCAACTGGATAGATCCAAAATGTTAAAAGTTAATAATAGTTTTCTAATAATCAATTATTGGCACAATTGTATCGAATCGAGTATAGAAATAGTATACACCCTACGAAAACCTATAATATTAATTAATAATTATACTAATAAAGTATTAAGATAGTACGAGTTCATAATACTTGTAATGTATTATTATAGTTTGTAATAAAAATATAAAATATAGTAATAAATAATATTATACTCCATAAATATAAGAAATAATACGATGTTTTTATTAGCTATTTATTATTCTAAAAATGTTATAGAACGAGGAGTATAGAACCATTGGTAAGTTTTGTGCCGGTGGCTGGTCGACTTTTTTGGCTTATATTTTGTTTTTTTTGGGGGGGACCGACGCCACAACAGTTATTCATTGTCTTCGATGCACACTTGCCGTAAAAACTGCCCCCCAAAAACAATTAAAATACATATGAAAAAAAAATCAGTACTATCTGCGCGGTGCGTTCCATCTTGTCCTCGTCGTATAACTGTACACACAGACGGTTTACAAATGGGCACTGCAAGTATAATAACATATAAATACATAATATAATAAATAATATTATAACGTCCATGACCTCCACACGCACACCGGTTTTGTAATACTATTTTCACCGTCGATAACCTGCGCGCTTGTGTGTGTACTTAACCTGTTAGACGGCGTAGGCGCTAATTTCAGTAGTGGTTCGATCGTCACCAGATCACCGTCAAACCGAAACATGCGATCGTTCAGGTAAGGCGCAAGTCATACACATTTATATAGTGTTGCATATAATCGTACTCAGGTAAATAATAGGTCTCCACAATGTATTATATTAATAAATTTATAACGCCGACCCGGAGACGTGGATAAAATGACGTAGCTATCGTGTGTACAGGTACCTAGTTTAAGTCATCTGCAGGAGTGGCGTGTAGGATTCGAAATTGGGCAGGACTACGTTTTTGACGGGGGTGCCGACTATTTGGGAATCTGAAAATAATAATAAATTACACCCTGATGACAATTTTATACGTAGGAACTGTTTCACACCGCCACCACAGTGCTGAATACCTGGTTTGATAAGTATGTCTGAAAAATGTATAACACAGTTAGTTATGATTACATTTTTGCTGTTAAAACCGGTATTAGCCTTCTAGAGACTTATCCGATATGTTAGAATATCACGTGCATTTATGTACATAGGTAGATACTATTATTCGTACCATAATATTGCACGATAATTGCATCATTTTGTTTTCGCTAAGTCTTGACTACCTATGTACCTATTACTAATAAACAAATCTAAAAGATGTAGGTATAAATTACGTTCGCTAGGGTGGTTAACAAATGTTGGTAAAAAAAATTTTGATTTTTAACTTACTTAAGATCAACATTTTTTTGTACATCTAGTTATAATGAACTAGTAGTGGGTACCCATAACAATCCGATCTTCATTCAAAAGATGATATTATATTATTCTATAGAAAATTTTAGACTAACGGTTTATTAAATATCTGCAAATATCAGCGATTTCCATAAGAATTAAATAGATTTTGCAAATTAATTCTATCAAGTATAAAATATAGATATACTCATTTAATTATTGTGTACATCAGAGATAAACAAATAACCGGATCGATTGTGTTCTTAAAATAATATTGAAATAATTTCAACGACCAAGCGTAAACTTTTCATTAATTAATTGATATAGGGTACATGTAATTAAGTTGACTAGTAGATATCTTAACAGTAAGAAAACAAAAAGTAGACAGCATTATATTAAATAACATATTACTCGCAAAGGAAGATTTTTTGTATCTGCCGTAAGGTGTTGTAATTTATGACTAACAAAACACTGGTCTATATTATATTTTTTCCTTGTTCATAGTATTTTTTTCAAACAGTATTAGTTTTTAATTTTTAAATGAGAACTATCGATTATGATTTTTAATTTTTAAATTTTTAAAATAATTATTATGTTTTTGAAGTTCTGTACATAAAATATTTTATTGATTAATTGATTAGGTATTATATAATTTAATCATATTATAGTTACAAGGTTAGATTGAAAGGAAAAGTATGCCATATTTTTTATTTACTTTTTACCTAACCTTCCCTACTTCTCTGAGCTTCTTCGATCTAAATTTTGAATAATTAGATAAATTATTAAATACAATATATTAGATTAACACACATCAAGATATTCGGATAAAAATAATCAGACTTTTAGAAGTTGATAATAATTAATTATACACGGCGTTATTAAAAAACAGAAAACGGACTCTATTTTATGTAAAAATTATAGTGATTAAAAGTTTTGGTAAAGAGGAACAACCAAAATAACAACAAGTATTTTGAATACTTCAGAGGGCGAAGTTTCATTCAGAAAAAAATACACTAAATACGTCATTTGCAATTGCATAATAAAAATATAAATTATTGTAATTATAAATATGTATGTTTATCGTAGTTAAAACAAAAACATTTTAAATTTAAACCTTTTTTAAGGATTCTGAATTATTGCAGAGGGCATCATATATTTAATGAAACGGGATATTCCAAATGAAGTTCTCGACTTAATAAGATTTCTGACAGAGGTTTTTTCCTTCATTAATTTGAAACGACAGTGCTTATTTAAGTTTTTCAACTCTAATCAAGATTATATGTGACAAACTTTGAGAATAAATGCATTTTTAATGTTTATAAAGATTAAGTTTTATTTAAATTTTTTAAATATGCTGAATAATCATCATTGAAATATTAAATCTGAATAATGTTTTCAAATTAAACGTTTCAAATACATACAAATATACAACAGACATACAATATACATACACGATTTATTATATAGATGTAAATCTTAGAAGTTTAATAAGTATAGTTGTATAATGATTATAACTAGTATAAAATATGTATTTCTGAAAAAAAAAACTTAATCTTTATTTATTTTATTATTATATCACAAGGTCAAAATTGAGTTATTTGACTACTTGCCAATTTGTATGTTAGTAATTTCATAACAACTTTCTCGCAAAAAAAAAACAAAACCTATTTGTTAACCTTCTTTAGTACCTGGCCAAATATTATTTTATTCGATCCTAATATTTAAATAGTATGTTTGTTGATTAAAATTTAGTCTGTATTACATATTTATAATAGTAACTATAGTGTAAGGTCTAATACATTTTGAAAATAACTGATAAATTTAATAAAATATGTATGCAAATTGCAAGTACATGGTCCTAAAACTAATTTGAAATTTGAAGAATCGTGCTTTAGTTTATTCCTAATTTATTTCAAAAAGGCTGTTTGAACTACTTGAAAACGCCGAAACATCAAAACATATTGTTTATTTTCATAAATGTCAAAAATTCAAAATCGTTCTGTTAGACCAAGTATCAATTTTAAATAACTTTTTTTTAGATTTTAATGTAATAGTAGAATTTAAATTTATAATTTAATAAAATAATGGCCTAAACTAAGGTCAAAAATACAACGAACACTTAAAACTAAACATTAAAACAATAATATTCGTTATTAACTGTTATTAACTTTTCAAAGTCAAAAGATAAATTGAATCTAGTGAGTAAAAATAATCATAACAAGAAAAACTGAATTTGAATTTTGAAAGTTTGTGCTTAATTAAAATTAAATGCAAGTATGAAAATATTGTAAGACATTGATGTAGTCATATTTGAAGTGGGTTTTTGTCGGTTTTTATTAATTTTTGTATATATTTTAAAGGGACAAATTATGTAATAACAACAATATTTGTGTAGTTTGATGAACAAAACCAACCATTTCAATAAGGTTAATAATAAATTATATGATTTTAAACAACTAATAAATTCCAAGATCACCAGATTTGAAATCTAGAACTCGCTCTTGAACCATATAAGTACAATTAATATAAAATAGTTGACTGTTAAAATAATTAAAACAATATTGAAACAAATAAAAATAATAAATAACATGTCGGGTACAGAGAATATCTTGACATAATAATTAATATTAAAATATTATATTGTATATTTTGTTATATTATTTAAAACCATGATAGTATCATAACAAAACTATCGATATGATTAAATATGATGTTTGTTACAGTATACGGAGTTCACACACTAGGTATCTACTTAACTTAAAGCCAATAAGTTTTAAAGAATAAGAAATATAAAATAATTATTTTAAGAATAAGAAAACAATATATTCGTGTATCATAATTATATTTACATACTTATTTATATTTTTTGTACCTTAAACATGTTTAGAATGGAGTTTGTGGGCTTTAAAATGCTATTCGTCATCGCTTTGTCCCTTATGGGGTCGGTTGTTCATTCAAAAGACAGTTCCGAATTCAAATTGCCTACTAATTTTAAGCCAGTTAGCTATCGATTGGACGTGACCACGTACTTGGATGATAAATTCATGTTCGAAGGAGTTGTCGATATTCAAGTGAGTTACTTTGATCGTGACACGAGTCACAATAACTATCTAATAACTATGTTACGTTTTCAGAAAATTCAGGATCTAGAAATATATGACATTATAAAATAAAAACAAAACTTGTAGATTTTCGAAAAAAAACTTTTCCAAATCTTAAAAAATATCTAATAAAACATAAAACAAAGGTCAAAATAATATCATTATCTAATGACATTTATTTGAATATTTTAGAAAAAGGACAACTTTTTAGACATTCGTTAGTAACACCGTGCTAACCAAAACGTCTTTCTTTTACTTAAATGAAACTAAAAATTAAAAATAATTTATAATTTTAATGTATTTAGATGACCTGCGTAGAAGCCACCGATACCATAGTACTGCATTCGAACAGTTTGGACATCGATACCAAAAGTGTCGTAGTGGCCGATGGCGGTGAAAATGTCATTCCAGTGGGCAGTGTTTCTTTTGACCCGAAGAAAGAACTTATGAACGTCAAGTCAACCGTAAACTTTAAGCCAGGCGACGAGTACGTGCTGACCATACCATTTACCGGAAACATCACCGACGATTTAGTTGGTTACTATAAAAGTAGCTACGTGGACCAAGAAACCAATCAAACGAGGTATGCGACATTATTATAACTCAATGCACAGTCATAAAAAAAGAAAAAACCGTTTTCGTATCGTCCTCTAACATCGTACAGTGGTTAATAATTATTATGTCGTAGATGGTTAGCTGTGACACAATTCGAACCAGCGGACGCACGAAGAGCTTTCCCTTGTTTTGACGAGCCCGCATATAAAGCGACCTTCAAGATAAGATTGGGTCATAAAAAAGGATTGACTTCGATCAGTAATATGAAAATGATGAGTGAAACGCCAATGTAAGTCCGTGCAATTCACGCATTATTGAAGCCGATTGATACTGTTTATCGGAAATAGAATATAATATTTTAGTTTTATTGAACGATATTAAATGAAAAATGTGGTAATTTCATGTTTTAGCCCTTCGAAACCCGATTATGTTTTCGACGAATTCGAAGAATCTGTACCAATGTCCACTTACTTAGTGGCATACATGGTGTCAGATTTCGCATACATCGAGGCGGACAGTCGAGATGACGAAGTCAAGTTCCGTATAATAGCCAGGAAGGACGCCGCCGATCAAACAGAACTTGCCAAAAACGCGGGGCCGCTGGTCTTGAAATATTACGAGGATTATTTCGACGAAAAATTCCCACTGTCCAAACAAGACATGGTGGCCATACCAGATTTTTCAGCCGGTGCTATGGAGAATTGGGGTCTCGTCACATATAGGTACGCAAAATGAAATTTTATAGATACCGATACAATATAAATATTATAATTTTTAAAAAAACCGATATTTTCAGAGTTATCAATATTATATGATAATTATTGATATTATTTTATATAACCATTATACTAAAATCAAAAGTGTCTATAAATCGTATAAAAGTTCATCCCCACGAGTTCGCTTTATACATTCAATAGGCCGTAGAGTAATATAATAGTATAAGGGTCCTTAAATAATTAATACTGTCACAATGTTGATATAATATCATGTACACAGAAAATTGGGAAAATATCCGTGAAGTATATTCATAATATATTTAACCTTTATAAATAATTTCTATTCAATCGACCATTTGAAATTAACACGCATAAATTCTAACAATAATAATTAGTGAACAATAACCATTCTCTAGTTTTACAAATATTAATGAATATTAATCATAAAAATTATTTTTCGTGAAATGAGATTAAAATTACTGTACAATTTCAAAAATTACTTTTTTCAGTACTTGATTTGTTTACTTTTTTCAATATATAAATTAGACTGTAGAATTGTTTCACTGTGTTTATACTGTCATATTTACACATCCGTCTCTAACCACCTATCAACAATTTGAAAACTTCAAATATTTGAACTCTTAATGGAAATTAGTAATTCAACTTCAAAAATATTTATATAAATGAACTCTATACATTAGACAATGGTGTACTCAGAATTTTGTCTAGGAGGGGGAGTTATATATTTGTCCAAAATTCACTAACTCGAGAGGGACTTTGCCTTCATCACCACTAATAAGTTGCTATAATACTGTGATAACTCAATACTTTTGCTGGTTATGCTTTCCACATTCCAAAATTGCATTTATCTTTCACAAACAACCTCCCTCCATCGTCTTCCTCCTTCTCAGCTGAGTGCTATCATCGAAGCCCTAACATTAATTCTTAACTTCACCCCAAATAAATATTTAATAGCCACTGATTCTATGTCCTGCCTACAAGCCTTAGTTTCCAACCCTTACAACTCTCACATCTCCCCTCTTGTTCTTCATATCAAATCACTTGTTTTCAACCTCAATCAATCTAACTACACGATTCACTTACTTTGGATTCCCAGTCACACTGGTATTCGAGGTAACGAGATTGCTGATAATTTGGCTAAATCCTCCTCCTGTCTAATTTGTCCCTCTCTTACACATCTACCACATTCTGACTTTATCCCATTTTTAAAACACTACCAATCTAACCTATGGTCTTCCCATTGGAATAACTTACCTGCTGAATTCGCTTCGAGATACAAACATGCAATGCCTAATATTTAAAAAAAAACCTGGTTTAATAACTTAAATTTACAAAGGTCTCATATAGTCCAGTATAATCGTTCATTCATTATTACCTAGTCACTCATTTAAACTTGGACTAAACGACTAGCCACTTTGTACACTTTGCACATTTCTTCCTAATGAGTATATACTATATATGTGACCTTCCTCATATTTTATTTAACTGCCCTGCTCTCCGACTTAAAAGACTAATTCTTTTCAACACTCTTATGTCTCTTAATATTCTCATCAACCTTTATTCCATCCTAAACTCTAATTCTGAAACAGCTATCAAAACAATAATTGCCTTTATAGAGGAGCCTGGCTTTATTACATAGTATATATAAGTACTTAATTTTTTGTTAATCTTAATTTTATATTGTTTTATTCTTCTTATGTAATTGTCAAGCTATCATAGTCTATACTAGCGGCTTTTATAATAATAATAAAAAAAAAAAACTCAATACTATTATCAAATCAAATTACAAATTTAATTTAAACATTATTAATTATTAAAGGAACTAGATCTGTGACTCAAAATCTATTATTTTTAATCTACCTAGGTATATTATGCACAATAATTTTAATATTCTAAACCTATTGGCCTACTGAATTCTTACTGTTGGTAATCATTTGGTTTGTTAGGCTAAAGGATATAAACATTTAAGTTATAGTATACTTTGCCGACAATAGTACATTAAATAATATAGCGTATAGGATTGTTACATTTAGTATAGAACATTTATTTTATTAGAATCGACATTTGAAAATTTAGTGCTGATTGTAAACATTTTATTTTTATTGTTAATTATAATGTTAGAAGTCACTCGTCGTCAAGACATTTAAAGTTTCAACATCAGTTACAGCAATTGAATTTTTCTGCATTATAAAAAAACAATCTATATGATATACCAGGGGGAACCAAAAATACTTTAAATGCCCAATATAAATGTATTATAATACAGTTGAAAACATTAATTACGAAAAAAATTACTGATGAAAACAAAAATATGAAACAGTAAAACATACAGTAAAAACCAATTTTAGGCGATTCCAACTTACCAAAATATGTGTTAATGAAGATGTAATAAATAAAATAAATACAAATTATACACATCGTCATAAATGCAAAAACTATTTTCGCTTCTACTCTACGGAAACTAAAACCATATTATATTATCATTTAGAGAGACCGCATTGTTAATTGATCCAGACGTGGCTACAATTGATAACGTACAAAGAGTAGCAGAAGTTATCGCTCACGAACTTGCTCACCAATGGTTTGGTAATCTCGTTACCATGAAATGGTGGACCGACCTTTGGTTGAATGAAGGATTTGCCACGTACGTAGCAGCCCGTGGAGTGGATTTTGTAAGTTTAATTACCGTCGGACGGTTTCATTTCTGATTTATTTTGTAAAACCGTGATAATATTATTGTGGTATTTTTGTTTCATACTACGCAGTTGTACCCCGAATGGAACTCTTTCGAAGTCGAAACTGTCCAAAACTTTTTACGCGTCTTGGATCTTGATTCGCTTCAATCGTCACACCCAGTGTCGGTAGCTGTCGGACATCCAGATGAAATTGCACAGATTTTCGACACGATATCTTACACGAAGGGTTCATTTTTGTTGCACATGATGAACACGTTCCTTGGCGAAGATACGTTCAAACAAGGAATTCGGAACTACATAAACAAACACAAGTTTTCCAACGCCGAACAGGATGATTTGTGGAGTTCATTGACCGAGGAAGCTCACCGCCAAGAAACTTTGGACAAAAATCTCACCGTGAAACAAATTATGGATACATGGACTTTGCAAACCGGATATCCCGTATTGAAAGTCGTCCGAGACTATTCTGCGGATACTGTTACATTGTCTCAGGTAAACCCACAAATGATTTTAATTTTTTGCCTTCTTACTATTCGTCGATGAGATTTAAAGTTAAAAAAAAAATAATATGAATATTTCATTATACGCATCCCAGGAACGGTTCCTGACGATAAAATCAAACGGTACGGACAAGAAAAGCTGTTGGTGGATACCAATCACTATGACGACTTCTACTGAGGCCGACTTAAACCAGACAAAAGCAAAATCGTGGTTGAATTGCGAAAACAACAACTTCACCTCGCCATTGGCCAAAGACAACGAATGGGTCATCTATAACATGCAAATGGCCGGTAAATCTTATTGAAAATTATTTAATAGATTTTTTTAAACCTTTGATAAATAATTATTAATTATAAACTATTATTTTCATATGTTTTTGTTAGGTTTGTTCAGAGTTTTATACGACACACGCAACTGGATGGGCATCGTTTCTACGTTGAACGATCCAAGCAAATACAAAACTATACACAAGTTAAACCGAGTACAGTTGATCGACGACTCGTTTAGCTTTTCACAGGTCGGCGATATGGACTATGGAATCACGTTCCAACTTTTAAAATATCTGAAACATGAAAAAGAGTACGCACCGTGGTTGGCTGCTTTGGGCGGTTTGAGTCCGATAAATAAATTAATGAAAAGGACTCCGAACCAAGGAGTGTTCCAAGTTAGTATGAAGACATTTTTTAGTTTATTATTGATAATAAAGTTTACGGGTACAATGCAATCTAATTATGGCTAACATAACAAATCAGAAATAAATATAACTTAATTACATTTTACGGATATTCAACTGAAATAAGTTAAGATCCCTACTAGTTACTGAAGTGTTCTTTTGAATATAAAGTCGCTTTCTGTCATAATGATGGTGTTGAATGGAACGTTGTTTTAGAACTATATGCAACGAATGTTGTCGACTGTGTACAGCCAATTCCGAGACATGACCGTCGAACTCAACGGGTTTGAAGAAATCCGTTTTAAAAATCTCGTGACTGCTGAAGCCTGCCGTCACCGAATAAAAGAGTGCACTGAACAAGCTCTGGAGTTATTTAACAAGTGGATGAAAATCGCAGACCCAGACACTAATAATATGTGAGTTTCGTCGATGCTTAGCTGATCTAATTACAAACTGTAATCCAAATATTTTAGATTGCCTAGAGAACTGAAACCCGTTATTTACTGCCAAGCGATCAAATACGGAGGTGTAGACGAATGGGACTTTTTATGGGAACGTTATCAGCGGTCCAATGTGGGGTCTGAAAAGGCTAAATTACTCTCAGCATTAGGATGTAGTTCGGAAACATGGTTACTGAACAGGTATTACTATATTATAGTATATTATGCGTAATACAGACAACACAGTTTAGCATTTTTTTTGATTTAGATATTTGAACTGGTCACTTGATAATTCAATTATTCGCAAGCAAGACGCTGCCACAGTATTCTACGCCGTAGCGAGTAGTGACATTGGATTTTATGTAGCAAAAGACTTTTTGTATCGTAAAATTGCTGATATATCTGAATAGTGAGTTATCGTTAAAAATTGTGATTCAGCATGAAAAAATAAAAATAAACTATTAGTTTATAATTATAATTTTTATATTTTTAGCTACCAACCTCGAGGAGATCGTGTAGGTAGATACGTAAAAGTCATAGGGTCTCAAATGAAAACTAAAGAAGAATTAGATGAGGTAATAAATCGAGTATTTAAAAAAAAAATTAAAAGTTTCATTAAAATGTTTTTTTTTTTTGTTATAGATCCAATCATTTATTAATAAATCGTCAAGTTATTTAAAAGGAGCTGATTTGACTATCAATCAGACAATTGAGACTGTTAAGATAAACGCAGAATGGACTTCGAAGTTTTATCATAAAATTGTAAATCACATGGTATAATAATTATTGATAAGAAATTTTACTATAGTGGGCCTGAACTCAGTTTGATTTGTATTAAAAACTGTAGAGTTCTCAGCCACTTCGAAGAAAAAGTTTATATAAAATATCTGTATAAATATATCTGTACAAGAAAAATTAAATTATACACATTTTTAGTTATATATTTGTTTCATAATACGACGTAGTTTCATCTTCACCTCAGTTTCAGATGTGTAAAATTTATTGGATATCTGAATTAAATTACACTCGTCGTATTTAAATTTCATCATATACATATTTATTTATTTTTTAAAACTTAACATAATTCTATGTACATAATATAACTATGAAGTGTTATTACTTGTTTGTATTATAATAAATAATAACATTAACTACTTATATGTTTTTTTTTTAAATAATGGGTAGTTGAGGAAATTAGTTTAATTTTTAAATAATTAATAAACTGATCAAAAATATTGTTTTATAGACAAATCATCTAAAATGAACTAGCTACTTGACCTAACTACAAGGATCGTGTTTTTGAATTTTAATTTAATTTTTATATTCAAGTTTAATTGATCAATATTAATTTACTGTTACTGTTATTCAAAGAATAATATTACACGTTTTTACATTTTTTTTCTATTTATGTATAATTTGCTATATGAAGCGTCTTTGACGGCCTTATAAAGTATGAACAATTATTCAATGTTTTTTACTCTTAGGAACTGGGCTTGCAACAGCCAATTACATGTATTATTTTTTCAAATCTCTTAGGATACATTATTTATAAGGGTATATTCATACGTTCCGATCAGACTAGATCTTAACAAAATTATTACTATTATTTGGACCATGGTTGAGCACATTCTAATTAGATAAACGATTACCTCTGCCATCACATTTGACAGTGAGGTCTTCTCATAATAAATTAACAATCTCGGTAGAGTGTGAATGAATACTCAGCAGATCCAAGGTGACATTATGGTTATAGTTCAAGATCGGAAATATTTATTTAATATTACTGTTCTACATTTACTGAACAATCGATGACAAGCTTTGAGATGATGTGTTAATTAGTTTACGTGTTATTACGTGCATTATCAACGCAGAAATTGATGTGTGGGGAGCTGGGGAAACGTACGTATACTATAATGGTCTCCACCTCCACCAAGAGAAAATCACATTATTGATTGACTCCAAAATGTTCAATAAGTTTAACGTAGGCATGTAGGTACAGTGGTCCAGAGTGTTTATTCTACGTAATATATTGGGCAGGTAACAGAAAAATAAACGCGAAACGCATTCTAAATGTGATAGGTACTATAAAATATTATTATAATATCATAGGTACGCATTTCCAAGGTATTCAAGAACTTCTGAAATTCACTTAGATATAATTTATGTACTTATAGTTGAATAACCCGGCTTCACCCGTATGTAGTTTTTTTTTTTTTGTAGCAAATCCCACATGATATTTATGTTGCATCCGTTTCGTGAAAATATTTTTTACACATCGCGTAATTACGCAATGTGGATAACTTTTCACGAAACGGTAACCGACATTTTGTAGTACGGAACTTGTTTCTTTAATCAGTACATATACACATGACGAAACAAATATTGCATGTATAATTGTTATTAATAGAAACAACATGTCGGAATGAACTTTAATAATAATGCATTCTAAAAAACTGTTTGGTAAATTTGTTTTGCAAATTATTAATAAAAAAAACTAATAATAATAATGTTAATAGTGATAAATAAATAATAGGTAAAATTACAAAGCATACAATTTATTATTTGTTTGAACAAACGGCTATTACATTTTAGGTTTGGTTAAGCAGGCGCATTTTTTTTGTTTCACATTTACTCCTACCATTACAACCATGTTCATCTTGTCCCGTTGTTAAGGCCACTATTTCCCTTATACTTAACTCTTTTCCTTTATTGACCTTTGATATGTGTCGATAAAATTATATTATACGCTGGTTGAAGTGTTGAAGGATTCAACCATCCCTCAATTCATCCATGTTTGGTTCCAAGACGATATAGGTAATTTTTTTTGTTCTGTGACTACGGCAATGCTATTTGCAGAGTCTGATGGACCTCTATACACCTTCGGAACTAGAACTACAACACAATCCTCGACTTTAAATTGAACTACCTTAAGGTTACTCATCTGTAAGCAACGGAACTAATATTATTGTATAATAGTTTTAAGTAAAATATTTTATATGTTTTTACTTTTAACATTTCTGAAAGTCGTGGATTGGATTAGTACTTGGTATATTTTTTAACGAGATTGGTTTAAACTACTTACTCTCTTAACTGTTCTGATATCTCTCAAAACAATCTCTGCGAGTCTGAGATGATCGTTAAAATTAATTGGGTAGTGTTTTTGAGTGTATAAGCTACGAACAAACATAAGGTTTTAAGACAAGTATTTTCTTTAATCAAGACCATGTAAACGCGACGATTCGATACAGCAGGAGTAACTAATGAATACTAATAAATCTACTATTGGTATTATAACCTAAAACGGCTGAACCAATGGTAGCAATTTATAAACAAAATAAAAATGCGAATTTTGAAAATTCATTTCATTAGTGGGTCTCTACATATAATATATACCTCTACATTATAAAACGAAACTACTGACCAAATATCATAATCATAGCTTCTGCGGTTTCTGCTGGGCGATGATGAATCAGCCAAGTCAGAACAAGTTATTTTATTTATACAAAAGATATTCAAAAGATTAACCTTCTTGCAGAAATATCTAAAATATCCTTTTAACCGACGAGTTAAATTTGAATAAAATAACACCGACCTCTATTATACAACTTATTAACCGCTGACTTCATTTGAGATTTTTCGATTCAATTAAAAGTAAATACAATTTTTTTTATAAGATGCTATAAGCATACCAAAAATTGTCTATTATAAATTATGATGTTTCTAAATCAAAAAACGTTTGTACTTACTATATATTATTCACTTTTTTGAATATTTATATGATGAAATGGCTGTAACATAAATTTTAAATCACTCTGTTTATTATATTATGCATATTATACATGATTTAATCATACGATTTACGATCTTGATTACAATCTCACATAGGTATATTGTATATTATAAATATATGGTACCCGCAAAGTGGATTTTTTTTAAGGTAAATACTATTTTTTTTTTTAAATTATCAACTGTTCTAAAAATATAATAGTTACACACCTAATTTAAAGGTACTACAAACCGCCATTTTTGACAATTTTTATTCTTTTTATTCAATTTTTTGAACGATAGTATTCATTTTTATTTCTATTTTATTTCACCGAAAAATATTTGTATGAGAATTTTTCATGTCAAAATCGAGTTTCAAATGAGCAATTGATTAGTATTATAAATTTGGACCAGTGGAGTGATACATTGATACAGTTATCCATTCATTAAAACTTTTATAGGTAATAGATTAAAAATAGGTACTATTTTAAATGTAAAATGAATTAACTTTTCGTTTAAAATTCATTATGTAATGTACATTGAAATTCACAACAAAATTTTTTGATTCCCAATATGAAATTAAAATATATGTCGTCATTCAAAATTGACAAGAAAATATTTTTCAACTTTCACTTATACTGGTTTCAACAAAAAAATGTTTCCATAAACGTAAATATCTAATGAGTTTACCTTAATAATCATCTAGACCAGGGATGGGCAACTGGCGGCCAGCGTACCTTTTTTATCTGGCCCGTGCTACATTTTCAAATTACTTCATATAATTTTAGCACTTATCTGTATTATTTTATTACATTTTTCGATAAAATGTGGATATAAATTCTTATCCAGTTTTAAACTGAAATCAAATTATTAAATATCTAAATATATATTTATAATGGCGTAGCTAACATACTGTTTATTTCATTTTATCGGTTTAGTCCTATCCTTATTCTGTAGCGTCACGCTGACGTACCGTACTGCCGTAGTGTCACACCGCTGCGCCGTTAGTACTATTAATTTTCGTGTTTTTTAGTAATTATTTTAAAAATGTCTGCTAAAAAGCGTAAAATCGAAGACGAAAATAGAATTTTTAACAGCTTATGGGAGAATGAATATTTATTTATTATTAACAAACAAAAAAAACCTCAATGTTTAGTTTGTTTCAATATTATAGCAGTACTAAAAGAATGTAATTTGAAAAGACATTACATGACAAATCATTCGAAATAGAAGTGAATTTTACTAAATTGCCTATTGAAAAACCGCATCCTCAAGTATTACATTAAATAATAATTGTAAATATAAAAAAATAAAGATAAAAAAAAATAAATGTTAGTAAATTTGAAGGACCTTTTTTTTGCTTTCTCTTATGCACTGCGGCCCTCTAGATTTTAAAGTACTTAAAAGTGGCCCGCTAGTAGCTTTGAGTTGCCCATCCCTGATCTAGACTAATATGTATACAAATACTAAATTTTAAATTTTTTGTTTATAAGTATTATGTAGTATTGTGAGTAATAATATTATTTGAAATACCTAGTGAGAAATGCCCAATACTATTTTATTTATCCTCAATACCTAAATCATAGTAGATACTCATAAAATATATAAACGTTGTTGACTGTCGATTTTACGACCAATAAATACTAATAAGCCATTAATGAAAAGCACAATAATTGAGTTACTAAATATTATCAGTGCAGAGTGTGTAGTTGACGCATGTTGACGGGCGAAGGTCGAACAATAATGATTAAAATATAATTGGGTTATAGCTGCAGTAATTAAGAAATGCGTTATTCTTTTCTATTAAAACTTGATTGAAATTGCTGCAGTGATGCTCGGCAGTCAGAGGAAATATAATAATATGTTAATTGACAGTTGGCACAAGAGTTTATAATAGCGTTAGAACTGATGTGACCATTTTACTCGCTCGATAATTATTCATTATAATATCATTGTGACGCAGAAATGAACACTGCATTTAAATCTGGGAAAATACGACGACGAATAACGATCGTAGGGTGGCTTTCGCAGTGTCGTAGCCTCGGCGACTCGTCGTTATATTTATATCAATAAAAAAGTTCAAAATCACCATACTCTAAATAAAATAAGCAAATAAGTAATATTAAATTACAAAAAAACTATAAAATATACGCTTCAATGCATAGCAATTATTCTAATTTATCAATTTAGATTGTTAGTGTGAAAGTTTTATTTTAAAATACGTACCTACTTCAAAAATTACATTTTCAACGAATTTGAAATATTTAAGGTTATAATATTTTGTTTATTTTTAATGACAGGTTCTACAGGTCACTGTAGGTATTATAAATTCTAAATTATTAATAACATGAAACTACCTACATTTTAGACTATATAATATTGTATTATAAAAGTTAAATAATAAACTTATGTAAATATAAAAACGTAATAGTTTGGCTTAAATCATAATATCACTTTTTTTTTAAACATACTATACTTACGATTTGTATCTATTATTATCATTTAGAAATCGAAATTAAATTTTTAAATTTTAATATTAATCTCAGCTATCAGTAGGTATTAGTTTTTTCTGATTTCAATAAACTATACAATTTTAAATCATTTTATTATTTTATAATTTTATAATTTTTATATTATTGCACAACATTGATTTAATTATTTTATTGTTTCATATTTATATTTTTAATATTTTTTCTTTTTTTTTTAATTTAAAGTATCACATTTACATTTTTATGATTTTAATTTTGATTTGTATGTTGGCAGTTACTAACCAAAACCCTGTTGTAGTACTCTAAAATGTGGACTGGGTCTATATAATTGAACTACTGGTTGTCTGGTTATTCATACGGTGTTTACATCACTCCATCGATAAGTAATAAATGATAAATAAATAATAATATTTATTACGTATGTAAAAAAAAATATTTACTGATGAACAATATAGAATTGTTGGCTATTGTTGAATTTAATTTTTTTTTATACCTATAATTTGTTTACAATTTTAAATGGATTTGTGTAATTATATATAACAATTATAATTTATAAATCAATAATTTAATATTAATATTGAATGCTATTAAAACTAAATTTCCATCTTCATACTATTTTTATCGATACATTTTTAAATCGATATCAGGCTTTGACATAAAATGTACAAATGTACAATAAGAAAAAGTGATAGGTAACTATTAAGTTAATAATAAAGAGCTGTTATAATATTTCAATGATTGCCACACGTTATATTAATATATTAGGTTAGAAAATGTAATATAAACTAATATATTTGACTATATTGTCGAGTATCATATCATTACTCAATTTAGTTAAAAAGTCATGATAATTAAAAACTCCGTAAAATAATGTATCCTTTTAAATAATGCAATTCCTACAAAAAGTATTTCATTATATGCTTCGGTTAAAAGTATAAAATAAAATAAAACTTAATATTCTTGACAAATAAATAGATTTTATTTACCCTAGATCTATGGGCTGTATACTATATTATGATGTTTTATGATTTAAAAATGCCATTTAAAGAGTAGTTTGTGGTGATATAAACTTATTTTTATAAGTATATAAAGTGAAACTAGAACGCGAAACTTCGAGAGTTATTAAACTTTCTGTACTTAGGAACAGTTTTTATCATAAAAGGTCAAATTATATGGGGTCTCAGTAGTATGAAGATTATAATAGTACCTACTTAATATTAATGTACATAATATCTATTGACATTTAAAGAAAAAATTGGGCATTAGCATGTCTGAATTGAATCACCTTGTAACTATGTACATAAATATTTATACTTATTTAAATTGTTCGTTTTAGTTATAACTGTATAATTTAATATATACATACCTATATCGAACGTATACAGCCAATATGACTTTGTACGTTTTAAGTTTTGATGGATTATATAGATTTTGAAAATATGATAAACGCAGTAACTATACCTACTGCACGTGGATTACTTGTTTTAATCTCTCCTTCAGCACTTGGTCCACGTTTAAAGCTACAGAACCACGTCCAATGCTATCAGTATAAATATGCACGATCGATAGTTTGCAATTATTATTTATGTCCTATTTTGAGTAATCATCAAATCAACTATAATATTATGATGCTATAATCGGTATAGTACTAAAATTATTTGAAATCATTATGTTTCAATGAAATATGAACTAACAAAATATTTTTAATTACGAAATTTAATGTTTTAACAAAAATAACACATTAAAACCACAAATATTAAAATAATATAATATTAAATGATAAATTAATTTACCTATTCTAAATAAAATAATATTATAACTGTAAGTACCCTAACCTTTATTCATGTTCGTGAAAACATGTATATAATAATATTTAAAAATAAGGTTAGTGCCTTGGCGTGGCGCGTTGGCGGCTACCAGTCGCGGAATGCGACTGGGAGTAAGTAACGGCCACAGCTACTAGCTCCCGGATGGGTGACCACTCGGGTTCATAGTAGTTAAAAACCTTGCCACAAATACACGTGTTTGCTACCTACCGTAACAACCCTAACAATCGTAAAAACAACCTACAGTACCAACCTTATCCCTACCGCACAGTTCATAACCCCTACAACAGCTAATGGCCTTAGTCGCCAGGTTTAAGTTCAATAAAAAAAAAATAATAAGGTTAGGCATATACAATCTGTTATCTTATTTTTGATGCATGTAAATTAGATAATTCTTTAGTCGAATAATATTTTGAAATATACAATATGCTGTACAGCAGAAGTTACTACTAGGTGACCGGCAAACTACATATTATACGTACACTATACAGCGCTTGGACAAACTGTATCTGGAAGACAGGACATTTTTTTTTATGAATTTAATTTTTAGTGCTTTCCAATTTTCATTTGATTTTTTGATTTTTCCTTTGTTACTTTGGATTAATCATTAATATAATGAGTATGTATAGTAGCTTCTGTATTTGTAAAGAGATATTACCTAAGTGTCCTAAATCCTAAGTACATTCGATAGTTTATAAAAATATATAATATTATGAGTGCGAAAAAGAAACACATGAACAGTGTGTCTATATTTTATTCTTTATTAGTCCTGGTCTGTCTTACACATGATGAGTGATGCCTACCAGCGTAATAACCATCAGACAAATGTAATATTCAGTAATCTTCATGTTCTTGATTTTTTTTAATTTCAGTAAATTATAATATGAACCATGGACGAACCTATGTCTTAAAATTGTTATGAGCATATTATTATTTACGCCTGATGAGTGATGAGACAGCGTTGTTCTCGTAATAAAAACCATAGGATATACTCTAATTTATGATTTTAAGGTAATAATGCAAATATGAAATGAATATTTCTGATTTTAGAAGCGAAAAACTTACTAGTTTCAACTATTTAAAAGCCAAGTACAATTATTTTGCTTAGCTCTTACGAACTACGCATTCCAAAATTCACAACCTTTACAACTTTTTTACTTTTTTATTTATGTACCTAAGTACTAAAAACTATCTTATAGCTGGTCAAATTTAACATTTTATAAAATTTGATATGATAATTACCTTGGAAATTAAATTATTCCTTTATGATGGCGACAACACCAACAAAAAACTACAATAATCACAGTCACTAACGACTAACGATACCAATACGTTATACACAAATTGCTAATTCTTGATAATAATAAGTAATAACCAATCTTAATCATTTGTCACACGGTTATTCTAACGAATATATAGATGATTCATAATAAATTTCATATAACATGACTAATAATACACAAGACGGATTGATTAATTTTTAATAATTTAAGATACGTGAGTATTTGTACTTACTTTTAGTTTTTACAGGGTAAACGCTAATTCTCCAAATAATAAATGGATATATGCCGTATACCCACAAAAAAAAAAACACTGAGTATAGATAATAAATGTAGGTATGTGACAATTGACAACTATAATCACATTATTTGGTTTTAAAACTGCCCACAAATCATAACCTATAAGATTATACACGTACTTATCGGTTTAGATATATTTTAAATCGTTTACTTCCCACTTCGATTGTGAGAAAAAAATAAAAATCTAAAATATTTGACCTTATGTCTCTCCCGATGCTTTATCGAGTGAACCTAAATACTAAATGCATTAGTTACACCCCGAAATTGCATGGTATGAGTAACTGCTGCGGGTAATTAATTTAATTACTAGGTATATTACAATATTTTGATACATAAATATAGGTACATATTTCGCAGGCATGCAGGCCGCAGGGTTATAGGTATTATTACGAAGTTCGGAGAAAAATAAAACAGCTGTACAAAGATATAAACAATATAAAATATATTAACAATATTTCATATGAACGACCGATGAACGATAAACTTACCACGAGGACATGGTCGTGGTTTACTTGTCATGCCCATTTCCTAAGACTTCGCAGTGGCGAAAATAATTAATATTTATTACCTAGGTACTAAAGTCGTTTACTCCAAGCGCAAAAAAAAACACTACATATAATTACATCCACTGTACGAGATCAAAATGTACCACGTTAACTATATGCCCGTATACATATATAATATATATGCATATAAATATTTGTAAATAGTTACGTAAACTGTATAGTGTAGGTATACAAGATAATTTTTTGATCACAACTATACTGTAATTTTATCGGTAAATGCATATTATTTGAAGCATTGTAGCTGGACATTTTTTTAATAATGATGATTTTTTTACTACGACAACTTTTAATCCCTACTTTATTAAATACACTTAACATTTTTAATTTCACATGAAGTGCTTATGAAACGACATAAAATTGAAACAAAATGATAAAAATTTTACGATCATAACGACAAAAATAAAGAAAAGGATTGTGTTGGAATAATTTCAAATAAAATAAAGTAAAATTATTACTATGATATTGTGATTAAGGCGATGCATTAAAGTCGTTTACAGAATGTTTTTACATTATTAAATTTAAATTGCTCCATAATAAAATAATAATGACTTAGTGGTGCGCACGTACGTTGTCTACAGTTTCTAGGAATCCGTCTCTTTTTATTTTGCATTATGTTTCTTTCTTTACCTGTGTGATTGTGTGAGTACATACATCGATAGAGACGATGTAGGCACTAATATTTTAGTAGTGATACGATTGTCACCAGATCACCGTCAAACCAAAACATGCTGTCGTTCAGGTAAGGCACAACTGTGCACTTATATTTCATTATTTCTGATGTCGACATCTTTTTTTTTTCAACAAATACCTACCTACCTAATGTGCCATATTCAATAATCCGTTTGGTGCGTTATTGCTTCCACTTCTGACTTAGCTCGATCACTTAGCGTTAAAAATAAATACCATGTTTCGGTAAAAATTACGTTTTAATGTAACAAAAATTCACCTTTGGCCAACGTCTTAGACGGATATACAACTCGCAAACACCACGGGCAATCGTGTTTAATATGGATACGCATCTAACAAACACATTTTTGCTAATTAAACAACCGAAAACGACTACAGGACGTAGAAAATAATCCTTTCTTCAAATTAATTTTCATAATTGTACGCCAACTGGTTATATTTTGTGTTTAATAATAAATATAATAATAGCACAATTTTTTTCTTATGTATATAAGATTTTTCGTAATTTAATGGCACACAGGACAAAGAAAAATCAGGTAGTTTTTGGCACGTAACATTTGAAAAATTTGACATCCTTGATTTATAGTATTGTATATTGTACTGAAGAGAATGATAAATCTCCATAATATATATTATTGTAACACCGACCCGGAGGGATGAATTATTATAGTTATAATAATATATTATATGTGAATTTGCTGGCTTGTATATAGGATTTGAAATCATGAAGGACGTTATTGACGGGGGAACGAATTTAGAAATCCGACTAAAGAACTAATATAATAATAAATTACATTGTAGTGACAATTTTATAGATGGAAACTATTCCCACCAACAGTACCTAATTAGTACATGGTGTAATAGAGATAACTGGAAAATGAACAACATAGTTATAGTTAATTACATTTGTCAGTCATTTCGGCTGTTACAACTTCTATTAGTTATGAGTAATGAATGAATATTATGTGCTTCGAGTTTGTGCTACACTATTTGATTTTATAAATACTTTGTATTCCTCTTCAGCATAACTCAAATAAGTATTGAATAATTTTGTTTGTTTAGATATTTATAATTGAAACATTTTGAAGATTATGTTAAAATGTAATGCTTTATATTATCTAAAAATATTTTTAATTTATTGTTATACACTCTCTTCCATAATATTTTAATTATACAATGTTCATCAGAACAGTTATCAGATTTTTTTTTATGGGTGATCAATCAATTTGATTTTAACTTCAAATATTAACAACATTAGTAAAGCATACTTTAGACAAATGATTATTTAAAGTATTTCGACGATTTCAAAAAGAATCAAAACAATTTTAAAGATGTTACACCTAATATAGTAGATGTTAAGTTTAAAATGTAAATGTACCTATTTAATAATTGCGAGATACCTAATCAAACAACCGGAGCGATTGTGTTATTAAAATAATTTTGAAATGATTTCATCGATCACGCGTAAGGTTCATATGAATTAATTAAATGTATGTAACAAGTTAATTAGTAGATATCTTTTTAGTATGAAAATAAGACATAGGCAGCATAGTACTAAAACTTAATATAACTCGGACAATGTGATGTTTTTAATCTATATTGTAACTTTTGTTTAACTAAATACTATATTATAAACTGTTTTTTATCTATAAACTATTATTTAAAACCATTATGGTAAATTGATATCATTACAAAAGTACTAACGTATTGATATGATATAATTCCGATGTTCATTATAGTCGATGGAGTTCTCACAATAAGGTACTTAGTTCATTGCCAATAAATTTTAAAATGTGTAAAAATATATTCATTTATACTATTTAATATTTATATTATTATTACCTATTTATATGTTTCTGCTTGTTTAAAATTTGTTTAGAATGAAGTTTGTAGGCTTTAAAATGATATTTATCATCGCTTTGTCCCTCATGGGATCGGTTGTGAATTCGAAAGAAAGTTCCGAATTCAAATTGCCAACTAATTTTAAGCCCGTTAACTATCGGCTGGATGTGACCACGTACTTGGAGGATAAATTCATGTTTGAAGGAATGGTTGATATTCGCGTGAGTACGCACCGGAGTGACACAAGTCACGACAACTAATAATTATGTAACCATCTTCAGAAAAGTCAATGTCTAGAAATGTATGGCATTTTAAATGAAAACAAAAGATGTACATTTTCGATAGAAAAACTTTTCTACAATTTAAATAATATCTAATAAAATATCATACACTGGTCGAAATAATCTATAATCTTTGAATGTTAAGAAAAAAAAAATTTTTTTTTCGAAAATATCTGAATTAAAATTTCTTACTAACAACGTCTAACGTTAATTTTAATAAAATCAAAAAAATTACAGTGATTTTTAATAACATCACTTACAATAAACGTTTGTATTTAGATGTCCTGCATAGAAGCCACCGACACCATAGTACTGCATTCAAACAGGTTGAAGATCGATAGCAAAAATGTCATTGTGGCCAACAGTGGTGAAAATATCAAACTGCCAGTGGGCAGTGTTTCCTTTGACCCGAAGAAAGATCTTATGTACGTCAAGTCAACCGTAAACTTTAAGCCCGGTGATGAATACGTACTGTCCATACTATTCACCGGAAACATCACTGACAATTTGGCAGGTTACTACAAAAGCAGTTACGTGGACAAGGAAAGCAATCAAACGAGGTGCTTTGTTATTATATTAATATATTAATTGCATGCGTAAAAATAAAAAACGATTTTTCGTGATTTCGTTTCTTCTGCTTTCGCCGTCAAAATATAATATTATGTCGCAGATGGTTAGCTGTAACTCAATTCGAACCAGCGGACGCACGAAGAGCTTTCCCCTGCTTTGACGAGCCCGCGTACAAAGCGACCTTCCAGATAAACTTGGGTCATAAAAAAGAATTGACTGCCATTAGTAATATGAAATTCGTTAACCAAACGCCCTGGTAAGCATAATTATTCATACTGGATTATAAAGTCAGAAGAACACTGTTGATCTTAAAAATATAATTAATTTAGTTGAATAACTTTGTACGATATTATTATACGAATTGCATGTCTTAGCTCTGCGAAACCAGGTTATGTTTACGACGTATTCGAAGAATCTGTGCCGATGTCCACTTATTTAGTGGCATACATGGTGTCAGATTTCGTATACATTAAATCGGATGGTGGAGATACCGAAGTGGAGTTCCGTATAATCGCCAGGAAGGACGCAGCCAATCAAACAGAACTTGCTAACAACTTGGGACCTAAGGTCTTGAAATATTACGAAGATTATTTCGACGAAAAATTCCCACTGTCCAAACAAGACATGGTGGCCATACCAGATTTTTCAGCCGGTGCTATGGAGAATTGGGGTCTCGTCACATACAGGTACGAAATATGAACATTTATAAATACCGATACAATATAAATCCTATAATATTAAAACACGCCGATATTAGTTATCATTTATCAATATTATATGATATAACCATCATACTAAAACTTATAGCGTCTGGAAATCGAATTTCTAGTTTTATTTTGAAATGCATCTCCACGAGTATACTTCACGTGTCTAATCGTCTGTAGCTCGAAGGATTTTTAAACAAATACTGTTACCATGTGGCTATTATGTACACAGAAATTTCCGCTTTTTCCGAAAATCATCCGGACACCATGATTCCTGTTTTTTAAATCCGTTATCCCGTTACTCGCCAAAGTAAAGATCTAAATATATTGAATAAAATAAAAAATATCGATTGTTATTTCATTTGTAACGATTTGTAATATCAATATTAACACGGGTGCATACAACTTGCCTACCAACGGGCAGGTAATAAATGTACAAGTGGTTTTAAATACTTTGCCTAAAAAATATAAATCCAAGCAATGTTTTAACAAATATTTTTTTTTACCGACTAATTATATATAATCAGATTTTTTATATAGATTAATAATATAGGTACTACCGCCAAGGACTTATTTTATTATCATTTTTCTAGTTGTGTAATTTTTTTATAAATATCGTAAATACCAAAGCCTTTTTTTTTTAACTATACAATATATCAGTAACTACCTGAATTGACTCAATATAAAACATGATTATATATTATAACTTGTTACACAATATATTATGTAGGTATACATGTGTTATATTTTAGTGAAATTTATGAATAATTGACAGTTTAAAAAGCGGTTTTTCATTTGAAAAATGAAATTTGTATCTCCACGGGACACTCCTTAAGTAATACAAAAAATCTCAAAAATTTAAAAAATCAGATTTTAAACAACTACATTATTGAAGAAGAAAGGGGATGAGCATGATTGGTGAATCACCCTGTATATATATAAGTATACATAATATATATGTATATATGACAGTTAAAATCTGAAATCCTAGTTTTAATTAAATAATACTAAATTGTACAATCAGCTTTTCTCAAAACTGATTTTGACAAGTTTAAACTAGAATCAACTAATACCCTCAACGTTCAAAGTAGTTTTAACTTAATTTTTTAAGTTTGAACTAGTTATGGCTGAAATTTGAATTGTAAAAAGTAAAAACTAGAACAAACTTGTGAAAAACGATCTTCAAAAGTAAACTTTATATTTTTAACTAAAACTAGTTTTAATAAGGGAAAAGGGTTTTCTCCTTTTTTTCTTATTTCTAAGTACATAATATTACTAAGATAAGTCATAGGAATGTATTAATTTTTGGAACAAAAAATTGAATTTTAGTATTTGTTTCAGCATTTAAAACTATATGATCATAGCATATAGAGTTACACAATATTTATTTTTTGTTGCACAAGTTTTGTTGCCAGCAAAAATAAAGTTCTGTCCTCATAGTTGCTTTTATTGTTGCCTGGTGGAGAAAATTAATATTATTGCTTGGGACTGGTTTCGCTGTAATGAACACCACTGTGCCAGAAATAAACTTAGAACTATAGCAATGTTTACTGATTGCTAGATAATAATAAAATATATTATATTTTATTTGATGAAATAGAAGATGATAATGAATAATATGACAATACTTGGGATCAAGTTTGTCTAGAATAAATTCCGTCCTCAGTTTCAATTCTATCACCTACGATTGCGCACTTCTAGATCATATTTTTGAAACCTACATTTCAGTTAAAACTTAAAACTAGTTTTTTTTATTTAAACATTTGAACTTAAGAATAATAATATTCTAGGTTTAACTAGTCAAAACCACATTTGCGAAAGGGGGTTGTAAATTTTGGTTCGGCTTTTCGCGAATTTTAACTCTAACATATTAGGTATATATTGTAAATAATAGTGTTCATTACCGCCGAGCTGCTACCCCGCTGTCGTACATCCATAATTATTATCATCAGCTGGGTGAATCCACACCACAATTAAACATCGTCGCTGCACATACAACCGATGAAGTATCGCTGCCCGGAGGACACTAATAATCATTATTTATTTCTGTTTATCCCAAGGACTTCAATACTACCGAAATATTAATGTTGCAGAATTGATTATTATTATTTATTGTTTATTATTGAAATCAACATATTAATATGTAAATTATACCTTAGAGGGGGAGGGGGGTCGCTGTTTTAGATCTATACATTTCCATATTCGGTCACAAACAATTGTAGTTCTTAGATATTTGTTAACCTTTTATTGTAAAAGTAATTTGATATAGTATGTAAATTGTAAATATTATAGTACAAATATTGTACACTTAATTATAATGCACATATTGTACAATATAATATACTCGATGATATTATATAAAAAACCCGCAATTAATATTTTCACAATTGGTGTCTTTTAGTAAATTATAAAATAATTAAAAAAAAATCATATATTGAAAATGTTTATTGGAAAAAAGCTATTGAAAAAGGCAAAAAAGGTAAAATATACAGTAAACAACCTTACGCTTTTCAAATTTTTAAAAAAGGGGTAAATGAACAAATTTTTAAATACAATAAGTACATTATATACTCTTTATCGTTCAAACACAAAAACTATTTTTGGTTATAATATAACTGAAACTAAAAAAATCATTAATTTTCATTTAGAGAGACCGCATTGTTAATTGATTTGGACGTGGCTACAATTAATGACGTACATGGAGTAGCCGTAACTATCGCTCACGAACTTGCTCACCAATGGTTTGGTAATCTCGTTACCATGAAATGGTGGACCGACCTTTGGTTGAATGAAGGATTTGCCACTTACGTATCAGCCCGTGGAGTGGATTTTGTAAGTTTCATAACTATCGGATGGTTTGATTTCTAATTATTTTGTAAAACCGTTATCATATTATTTTACAAATTTTGTTTCATACTAAACAGTTGTACCCCGAATGGAACTCTTTCGAAGTCGAAACTGTCCAAAACTTTTTACGCGTTTTGGATGTTGATTCGCTTCAATCGTCACACCCAGTGTCGGTAGCTGTCGGAAATATTGATGAAATAGCACAGATTTTCGACACGATATCTTACACGAAGGGTTCTATTTTGTTGCACACGATGAACACATTCCTTGGCGAGGATACGTTCAAACAGGGAATTCGAAATTACATAGACAAACACAAGTTTTCCAACGCCGAACAGGATGATTTGTGGAGTTCATTGACCGAGGAAGCTCACCGCCAAGGAACTTTGGACAAAAATCTCACCGTGAAACAAATAATGGACACATGGACTTTGCAAACCGGATATCCCGTATTGAAAGTCGTCCGAGACTATTCCGCGGATACTGTTACATTGTCTCAGGTAAACCCACGAATGATTTTAATTTTTTGCTTTCTTACTATTTATAGATGAGATTTAAAGTTAAAAAAAAATAATAATATGAATATTTCATTATACGCATCTCAGGAACGGTTCCTGACGATCAAATCAAACAGTACAGACAAGAAAAGCTGTTGGTGGATACCAATCACTATGACGACTTCTACTGAGGCTGACTTTAACCAGACAAAAGCAAAATCGTGGTTGAATTGCGAAAACAACAACCTCACGTCGCCGTTGGCCAAAGACAACGAATGGGTCATCTATAACATACAGATGGCCGGTAGGTCTTCTATTAAGGAATATTACTTAAATATTAAATATATATAAATATATAAATATATAAATTTACACCTTTAATAAACTATAATCTGTTACCTATTACTATAAACTATTATTTCCGTATGTTTTTGTTAGGTTTGTTCAGGGTTTTATACGATACACAAAACTGGATGGGTATCATTTCTACGTTGAACGATCCAACCAATTACAAAACTATACACACATTAAACCGAGTACAGTTGATCGACGATTTGTTTAGTTTTTCACAGGTTGGTGATGTAGACTATGAGACCACTTTTCAACTTTTGAAATATCTAAAACACGAAAGCGCGTACGCACCGTGGAAGACTGCGATAAGTGGTTTGAGAAAGATAAATAAATTCCTGGAAAGGACCCCGAATGAAGCAGTGTTCCAAGTTAGTATATACTCATTTTTTAATTTTATTATTCATTATAGAGCTCTGAGACTTTTAATTATGAGCTAATTATTTATTCACAAATGACAATGTTTTAATATCTGCAAATAAAATAGTTAAAGTCATATAGCCTAACTTAAGAATAAAGGTATGATATCCTAGGCACTCCCGGTTGAGGTAACAGGTAGTCGTCTAGTGGCTGTGTTCCCTAATGACAAGTCGGACGTGACCAAACAAAGTATTGCTATTTTCCTCTGTACTGAATCAATTAATAATTTAGGTAACTTTTGGAAATTAATATCGATTTAACCATTCCAATTTTAGGTAGATTTGTAGGCATTAAGTCAACTCCTGGAAATCAGTATTGATTTAAATGTTGATATCTAAGTGAGCTGAAACTTGAAATCATCATTTTCGAGATTCACACACTACCTTTGAACATTGTTTAGTGTACACTTGTACATTTCTGTGATCTCACATCCATGTCGTATATTTCACACATAATAAAGATACCGTACCTATAGATTAAAGAATCAAAAATATGCAAAATGAAATTTTACAATATTTAGTGCACTGAATAACCTTAAAATGAATTTATTTTTTATGTTATACAGTAATTAATTAGAGATAATATGCTCTACTCGCTCAATATATCAACTGCTTTAAGTCCTGATAGTAATTTTATCATATTTTGAATATTATCCTGTTGTTATTACTAGTAACTAGTCGTATTGTTATTGTTTAACGCATCGTGGTTTCAGAACTACATGCAACGTATGTTATCGTCAGTGTACAGTAAATTCCAAGACATGACCGTTGAACTTAATGGTTTCGAACAAGTACAATTTAAGAATCTGATAACTGCCGAAGCCTGCAGACACCAAATAAAGGACTGTACCGAACAAGCTCTGAACTTGTTTAGAAAGTGGATGGAAATTACCGACCCAGACAATAATAATATGTGCGTTTTATCGATGTTTATTGAACTTAATAAAAACTTTAATCCAAATTTGTTAGATTGCCAAGAGAGCTGAAACCCACTATTTACTGTCAAGCTATCAAACATGGAGGTGCAGACGAATGGAACTTTTTATGGGAACGCTATCAGCATTCAAATTTGGGATCTGAAAAAGAAAATATCCTCTTAGCATTAGGATGTAGTTCGAAAATTCAGTTACTAAACAGGTATTTATATCAATCATGCATATAAAAAACAACACAGTTTAACAATTTTTTTTTCAGATACTTGAATTGGTCGCTTAAAAATTCAATTATTCGCAAACAAGACGCTACCACGGTATTCAACGCCGTAGCGACCAATGACATTGGCTTTAATGTGGCAAAAGAGTTTTTGTATAGCAAAATTGCTGATATATCTGAATAGTGAGTTGCCGTTAGGTGTTTTGTATTACGAACAAATAAAATTGTAAATTCATAACTATTATTATAATTTTTATGTTTTTAGCTTCCAACCTAAAGGAGATCACGTAGGTCAATACGTAAATGTTATAGGGTCTCAAATAAAAACTAAAGAAGAGTTAGATGAGGTAATAAACATAATTGGTCATTTTTTAAAAATCAAAAGTTTCATTCAAATGTTTTTTTTTTTACAGATTCAATCATTTATTAACACATCGTCAGGTTATTTAAAAGGGACTGATTTGGCTATCAATCAGACAATTGAGACTGCAAAAATAAACGTTGAATGGACTTTCAAGTTTTATGATAAAATTGTAAATTACATTGCACAATGATTACAATGTTACTAGTTGACCGCTTCGACGAAAAAAGCGATACAATATGATATCAAATACTAAAAAATTAAACTGTTCACATTTTTAACAATATATTTTTTTCATAATATGATGCAGTTACTACTTTACCTTAACTTGTATCACAAGATGAAAGTTTCAGATCAGGACAGTTTATTAGATATCTGAATTAAATTAAACTCATCATATTTAAACGTCACCAAATATATTCATTTATTTTTCACAAGTTAACATAATACTATGTACATATAACTATGAAGTGTTATTACTTTTTTTGTATAATAATAATAATAACATGAATTATATGTTTCTTTTTACAAGACAAATAATAGTCGAGAAAGTTAATATTTCTCTTACAACCTATTCAGGTCCTAGTTTATGGTTTTTTAAAATAAATATATAATAAACTGCTCATAAATATTTGATTTATAAACAAATTATCTAAAAATATCTATCTATTTGATTCGCTAATTTTGAGAACATGAAAATAGTATCTAATTGACACTATTGTACATATTACGACCAGCAGTCCTCGATTTGTTGGTCCCTCATCCCGCATTTTATTATCGTAACTATAATGCTTTATATAATATGTAATATATAAGTTATAGCTCAGCTGTTGTGGTGGTGGTGGTAGTAGGATTCTACCGTTCGCTCTTCTGGACCAGTGTTGGATGTCACTGGCCTGTCCAATGTTGACCATATTGAGCAATTATCGTCTTTACATAATGTTATTATAATTCTGTTTCACTGTTGGTGTATGGGCAAGTATTTCTGACAGCCGGACATTGATTGGCAACCGATTGTCATACAGAGTGGGTGCTTGTAGAATTATCCCTGCAGATCCCATGGTCACAGCCAGTGTAAATATCCACAAGAACAATCTATCCAGCACCATCGCCACATATTTCCAATCTTCTTTAATCTAAAACAAATCAAGAATTTGAAACATTTTTATTGTAATATTCAAGTTTAAGCTATCAAGCTGAATTATCTGTTGTTCAAAAAATAATTACATATTTATTATTTTTACCTTTTTCTCTTCTTCTTCTTTTTTTATGTAATCAGCTATGTACGCAGCGCCTTCGACGGCCTTATGAAGTTCTGGACAATCATGCCAATGTTTTCTACCCTTAGGAACTGGGGCGTTTAGGTTTATTTCGGACGAGCTGGGTAATGCTATTATTGGACCGTGAATCTCGCAGCAGCCAATTACACCGCTTTCCAAATCCCTAGAGATATAAATATAAGGGTCAGCTGATATAACAAATACAATAAGCGACTGGAGTATAGGTACTCTTTGAACTAAGTTATACCTGGCAGGAAATACATCGTTGCTGTGCAATAACTGATCAGCTGAATCTTGATCTCTAAGCTCAAGCCCGTTGCACGTCCTCACCATAATACGATGACATGTTCCCATCAGACTAAATAATTACATCATTATTATTATTATTGGATAAATAGCTGTACACATTATAATTACACGGTTACCTCTTCCTTTCCATTTGGTAGTGAGGTCTTCTCATGATTAACATTCTCGGTAGAATGTGAATGAATACTCGGCGGACCCAAGGTGACATTACGTGTGTAGTGGGAGATCGGAAATGTATATTTAACACAACGACTGTCACACATATACTGAAAAATCAATGACAATCCTTGAAAAATATGTTACAAAGCTTACGTTCAATAGTCCGCAGTATTGATAATAAGCTCACCTAAGCGTGTCAAGTATCATTGTAAATAGCACAAATTTTCCCAAAAGTGGCACGACTAGTGATGTGGGCGGAATGATTTCGGCTAACAGCAGAAAGAAAACGGTCAGCGACAGTAGAATTGAAATACTTAAACTAACCTAAGATTAATTTCGTGATATTATTATTTATGTCCATTTCTCATGTGTGTTGTGCGTGTCATAACTTATAACATACGTATTTCCAATAGTCACTTACTTTTTCGTTACTATCGGATGGAAGGTAAAACACAAGTATCGTGAGAAACGATATCCCCATACAAGGTATGATCAAATTCACCGTGTAAAATAGCGTTTTCCTCCGCATCGTGATATTGAATGTAATATCTAAGTATGGTTCTTCGCAGCAAGTATAATATTTCTCATTTCTGTAATATAAAAAAATATATTACACCTGTTCATAGTCAACGAAAAGAGCATTAGATTATTAACGTTGAAATAAACGCTTAGATCATAACATTAGAGTGAACCTAAACCTCCTTTATTTATGACGCCTATGCTGAGAGAAAATCACAATATTAATTAATAATTTTGCGATGGTCCCAAAAGTTTCGTTAAGTTTAATAGGCAGGTACCATGGTATAAACTACATAATATATGTGAAGTAGTTTATTTACATATGAAAATATGTTGCAAAAATAATAACAAAAATAACAAATAATGATTGATTTAAAAAAACGATTGTACACCATCAAACAGACAATATCAATTCTGTATGGACCTTTATTTTATTTGAAATAAATACGAACTAAAAAAAAATACCACTATGTAAATCTCAAACTATTTAACTTCTGCAAAATAATAAGTAATGTATAACTCTATGGAGGCAATAAAACTATAAAAATGGATGAACACACGATCTTCACTAATAGTTACACTCTCTGATAATTGCTATGTAGTGAGTATGATATGCAAGTAAAAAGGGTAATAATATGACATAGCTACTATAAAATGATGCTAATTAACATATCATGCAATTATAATATAATAAAAAATATTCAAAAGGCTAACCTTATTGCGGGAACCTCTAAAATATCCCATTCGACGGACGCGTAAAATTCGGATAAATCAACACCGACGTCTACTACTCGTGAACCGCTGACTTCATTTGCATGTCTCAAATCCACCTAAAAATCAATATTTTTTATAAGACGACAATATAATGCACATGATGTAACCAAAGTATATTTGGTGTTGAGCACAATTTGCTATTACCAACAAACAGATCTTATGATATTATATACAAAATGATTTTTTAAGGGTGAAAATTTATTTTCTAGAAAATTATTAACGTTTCTGGAAATATTTTTTTTACATAATTTGAAGTAATTAACAAACTCTATTACTGAGAACAATTTATATTTTTTCTATTTTTATCGCAATGATTAATTAAGTTTTTCACTTTTTTGAATGACAGCATACATTTTTATTTGCATATAATGAATATTTTTATAATAATTTAATTTAAAACTTGTAATTGATTAGTTATAGGTGAGCAGAGTGGCATTGAGAAACACGGACAAATGTTAACTCACTTCTTCACTCATCAAAATTTTTAATAGTTACTAAAAATAGGTAACTATACCTACCTATACTACTATTCCTAATTAACTATTGGTTTAAAAGTCGATTTTTCCACATTGAAATTTACAAAAATAAATAAATATGTTTCTTCAATTGAAAAAAATGCGTGATTCAAAATAGTGAAAACCATAAAAATCATATTTTTCATATAAGATGACTTCAGGATTTGATTGTATAATGGCTGCAGATTCTACGCTGTTATATTTACAAAAAAATAAATATTACTCGATAATGTAATCTTTAGACTCACGTATTTTCCAATATTATGGCAATTGTCATAAATGATAATTAAGATTACTTAACCAAAAAACCACTAAATATTCCTACTTCACACGTAAACCTACCTACCTACCTACCTTCCCTTAGCTCACATTTCAAAAATATGTGGAAGACTTTTTTTAAAACTTTTGAACGTATATCTACACGTATAACTAAGAAACAATGTATACTCCCACTCACTAAATATAGTTTTAGTGCTAACCATAAGACACACCACGTTTACAGAGTAATTTATACTATCCCCACTTCAAACGAATTTAATCACTAATGTACTCGTATATTTTTAGACAAATTTCAGACTTAACTTGACGGAGTGAAGTATTTAAATTTCTGAAATTTCTATCCCCGACGCTTTTTTCTTTAATTTATTTTAAAACGATAGGAATCATCAGCATCATATATAGCTTTAATTAATGCAGGAGTACACTATCCTTGTGTATAGATTTTGAGTTCACATCAATATTGTCGTTGTCGTTAATTTAAATTAATATTGATATTGTCGTTAATTCACATCAACGAGACGTTTGAGACCAAAATCAGACATGGGCGCAACGGGAATACTTTTAAAAATTCTATACTTTTCTACTAACTATACCAAAACCAAAATCAATGAAATACACGCGTTAACCATCTCACACACATAAAATCGTTATGTACTCCGAACGCACACGTGGTACGTGTTTTTTACCGTTAAAGTATAATATTTTGCTTTATAATAATATATTTATGAGTAAAAGCTTTTTGGCTTAAACAATATTAACCATCTGACTACTATTTATTTATTTTCCATGGTTATTATTGTTGTTTTTTTTCTTTAATATCGTGTCGTCGGTGGCCAGAAAACGGGCTATGATCGCCATTGTGGACGCCCTGGGGGGGGGGGTACCTACACACCAAACTTTTGCCAAATGTCAGAGAGCAGTTACTGCTGTCGTTTTAAGACAATAGTGTTTATAAAAATTGTATTTATTTGAATATTTACTCTCGAGTTCCTTGCAGCGGAGTGACCACATCGTAAGTACAGCAGACATGGCGGCGTTATAACGAACCCGAACCTCCGATCGACCGCTGAAATGAGGGTATCTTTTTTTCTATTTTTTTCCCCCGTGACGTGTTCCGTACCATTTACATCCGATCTTGTTACGACTTACGACGACTATATTACCCCGTGCCCACTCAACTCACACGTTTACGACCGTGTAACACGCATCCGTTATTTCGACCCTTTGGGACCATCATGTACCCACGAATAAGTTAAACAGTTTCATCTTATTATATATTTAAGTCGTTTCAAATTAGAGTGAAACAAAACAAACAAAATTGGTTGAATAGAAACACGCGCTTGAAAACACTACAAAAAATAAACTATTATTTATTATTGGTACAACTGCGGCTCTCATAAAACCCATGGTTGAATGATTAGGTATGATCGTAATTTTACTTCGTGTACGCAGGTGTCATGGCCGCCACTGGCAGTCCATCACTTCATATCATTAGTTGACGAAAAAATACGAAATTATTAATTCCATGGCTAAATAAATCAAAAAACCATTGCCAGCTGAGATTCCTTTCCATGCTGAATCATGCCGTATATAGATATATAATATATTTCATAATAATACATAACTAAATTGCACGAAAAAAAAAATGAAAATCGTATGTGGGGGTGCTGGGGTAACGTTCGTCTAGATTGCGTCTCAATGCGATCATACGATATAGTTATTTAGCCATGATAATACTGATCATACAACTCGTCCGGAACATTTATTTGTAAATGATTATTATCCTTATTATTATGATAACAGCAAGATATTAAAGTAATTACTATCGTTCACGCCACTGTCCACAGGTACGTTTTGAAAACGGACGGCCGAGGTTGGGCGAGACCGATAGCGAGCGATCAGCGGTCCGGCGACGACGTGTCGTCGGCAATGCGGCGGACAGCCGAACGGACGCCACGACCGACGATTAGACTCAGTGACGGCGACGGGTCGGCTGGACGTTGCGGTGGCGTGGACGTGAGCCCGTACGGTTTGCTGCGGCCGTCGCCTCCGACGAAAACGGCGGCCGGCGCCGCGGACGTCGAGGACGTGTACGCTGACCGCGCACCGTTCTTCGACAACGACACACGGCCACATTCGCTGGTGGTGCCGTGGCGCCAGGGACGGGCGGTCCTGTACGGAGTCCGGGACGCCGGTTGCCATCAAGCGCTGTTCGACCACCTAGCGACGGCCACTGCGGCCGACACGCGTCCCCGCAGGGCCAACCTGCGCCAGTGGCTGGACCAGGCTGTTCTGCCGCTCGTAACGACTCGGGCCACGGACCGCTGGTATCCGGCCCTATGGGGCGTTACGCTCGTGGCCAGGCGTCTAGAAGAAGCGGACGTCAGCGGTCTGGGCGGTGGTCTTGTTGGGGGTCAGGACGGCGGTCGGGGCCACGATCGCGGCCACCACCAGTTGGACTGCGACTGGACGACCGAGGAGGGGCCTGGCCACAATTTTTATGCGGCCATCGTGCTAGCGTGCTCGTACGTCTGCTGGTTGTTGGCCCATTGTTGTACATCGCTATCGGCGAAAATATTTAGGCGCGACGCTCACCAAAGTAACGTGGCATCAGACGTGACAAGTTGCATGGCATATGATCTGGCAAGTGGCAAATGAAAAGCCAGCTAGTGCTCGCTGATCTGACGTGGCAACTGACTAGTGACTGGTAGCATTTCAGTAACCACCAAAATGTCTTCGGATAAAGACGATTTGGATTTTTTAAACATTATAAATGTTGTAAACGAAAATCACGCTAAGCGTAAATATTGGGTACCTACATCCATTTTGGAAAACAAATTGTGATACACGTGGTGCATTTTCATCCGACAAATCATTGAATAATGAAAATGCACAACGTGTTTCACAATTTTTTTTCCAAAATGGATGTACTCGATATTTACGCTTAGCGTGATTTTCGTTTACAACATTTATAATGTTTAAAAGAGTTATTACAATTAATTGGACCTATAATAATTAAGAAAGACTAACTTCAGAAAGTCAGTTAGACCACAGGAACGATTGTTAATTACACATCTGTAAGTCAATATTCATTTAAAATACACTTACATACTTTAGAGATACACACTTTATTACATACTTTATTATTCTGCTTTGATTTTTAAAATAAATGTATAAAAATTTCAAAATAATGTCCTTTTACTTTTGTATAACAAATTAAAAACTAAAGAAAATATCATAGAAATCGTCGATGAATAAAACAATTATTTTTATACAATATTGAGTACATATTAATTAACTAGTATATTATAGTAAAAACAGCCAACAGGTGCAATAAAAATAAACAAAATAGTTTTTAAAAATATTTAATTTTAATACCAGTTGGTTAGAGAATTAGTTGAACTGTCTTGTTTATGAAAATTTTGATTATTAAATATTCGATTAGTTTGTGGAATAGATGTGGATTAGATTTTATTGCGTCAAATGATCGTTGTGCGATGGTCGTTTGTCTCGAAACCTTGTGACGAGACACAGCGGAATTTACCATAGCGGAGTTTGAAATAAATACGATTTGAGCAAAACAAATGTCTTAAGACAACATTTATGCAAGCATCAAGCTGGTGTCCTGCTAATGTTCCCCTCAAATCGCTATTATTTCAAACTTGGACGATTATTTCCGCTGTGTCTCACTACGAGGTTTGTTTGAGGGGCAAACGAACGTCGCACAACGATTACGGAACTCCGTGAAAATCTAAATGCTTTCACATTTCCACCAACCAGCAGACGTACTCGCATGCCAACATGATGGCGGCATAAACATTGTGATCGCTGCTTATTATACATTGTTTGTGGCCATAGTAATAACCTATTTGCCTAATCGGAAGTGTATTTATTTTCAATGTTAAGATAACGCGATTTAATTAATTACCATCTTTCTTCAAAACAACATAACAGCTGATTAATTGCGTAATGTGACACTAATAATAATACATTTTGAACGTTGCAGTCTATTAAATGAGAATTATTATACAAATATAATATCTTCCCACGTCGATAAGACTTGTAACGTTATAATGTAGGTATAATGACGAACAAAATGTCAGTATTTTACGGGGTTAGGGTGTAGATATTTTTAACTAGAAAACGGTAATTATTATTACTATTGTAATTATTATGTCGATGATGCTTACTTCTCCGCACACACGCTCGGAAAGACTCGATAAATCGCCATTCAACTGCCCCAGTTTACGTATATTATATGCCTCATTAAAAATACCTGTTATAATATAGTATTATTATCACGACGAGTTCGATATTGTCGTATACCATCCGGAAGTGTCGACGCCACATTGTACCGCCGTGTATTCGATTTATTATTTTATCACGAGCGAAATTTCAACCGGGAGACGGCAAAAACGAGTGCAGCAGCTCTCGTGCTCATAAGTATTATAGACGGATGTACGTTTAGAGTTTTAATATTCAAAGGGGGCGGTGTCGGTGGTGGCCTGCAAAGGGAGTACAAAAAAAACGTTTTAGACAAGATCAATGAGCGAATGAATACGTTTGCAATGAAGGCCGACGTTTAAGTTGACAAGGGGAGAATGACCTGGTTCTCATGAATATTGATGACGGAAGGTCCGAGAGACACCGAGACAATATATTAAAAAAAAAAAAGAAAAAGATAAAATACAGCCAGCAGAGAAAAATATAGAAAAGACGGGACGAACAAAATGCCACGGGCTATTGAAAAAATAAAAAAAAACCTTTGCAACTTTCTGGTGGACTATAAAATTCTCTTATTTCTGTTAAGAGCTGCATTAACAATAATGTAGGTGCATATACAGTTGCTATTATAATTTACAACACAGTAGTGGTTTTCTGTCAGCAAATCTAGTTGTTATGTAGATATAATGTTATTATTAGATGTATAGACCAAATGAGTAATAATAAATCTGATCGGCGCATATACCAATCAGTGTATGACACTAAATTTAATTTGATTTTAAGTCGATATAATTCGTTATGTTCGAGTTATTATAATTGTCAAACAGAATTATAAAGTGAGCGAAATCGATTGATGCAAGTTAATATAACTCGAAAGAATCTTAATGTTATTATATTGTTGTAGCATAATCATTGGTACAGGTCGTGTGCAACGTTGACTCCAATAATTTCTAAAGTGATTGTAACTCGCAGTGAAAGCAATGTAACATTTATTCAGTTTGTGCCTTTGACGATTTCCCCGGAAAATTCGGATATTATATAAAATTATTTTTTTTTACTTATTGCCGATATCAAGACTTAGTTCAATAATAATAATGTCAATTGTTTGGTAAAAGACATTTTATTTTTTTTTTAACAGTATGCACAGTGCTTGTAATATGGATAACGTCATAAATTAAGCATGTTAATTAACCGGTTGGTACATTTAAATTGTCTTAAAAGTGGTATAAAAACTAAAATTTGTATTGAAATACATATTATAAAAAAAAATGATACAAATACTTTTTACAGAATTCTCAATATAGATGTATGGTTTAATAGATCCAACGGAAATCGAATTTATAATATTCAAATTACATATTTTGATCACAATATTGTTAGCAAGACTATAACTGCAATACACAAAGGTTTTGTGGGTGCCTCGTTTATATTGTGAGCTTTCCGCCGTTGTACAACATGGTTTACCAAAAATGCCCGACCCCTCCCCCCTCTTCTAAATAGTATAGTTATTTTATAATTTAAATTTTAAACAGACTTTGAGACCATAATATTTTCAAAAACATGATCTTTTTTTGTGCCATTTGGGTACCGTATTATGGCGATATAATCTTAAGCGTTTCAAACAGAACCACCCTTTTTTTACTTTAAATTATTCAGCAGATGATTTTTTTTTAAACATTGATGTATCTAAATCAAAATTGTAACGAGTATTTTCTGAATTATTAAACATTATTTACTTTGAAAATAATAATTAATAGATATGCCTACACACTACACTGCATACGCATCATGTAAAATATATGATTCAATATTTATTCGTTTATATACATAAAAAAAGTTAAATTAGACTTTTCATTAAAACAGTATAGTTATTGTTAACTTTTTATTTGAATTAACGATTATAATCGGTAAGCTATATTGATCAATTAGGATTTTATAATTTTTCATAATTGTCTGAATGATAATTAATAAAAACACGATTAGATACATTACGATTAGCTTGTGATACAACCCGGCTTATCACGGACTAAATGTTACTGACTACTAATGTTACATATTGTACATATGAGTACATATTGTAGTCTAATAAGTCGGAAACCACTAGTTCGAGTTTTGATTTAGATATATCAACATTTTCAAAAATAATAATATTTACTGAATAATGTTAAAGAAAAAAGGCGGTTCTCATTTGAAAATCAGAAGTTTGTAAAGCCACAAAAAACTTTTGAATGATACAAAAAATCTCAAGTATATTCGAAAATATGGTCTAATATTTAAGAACTCTGAACACCAGGTTTTGAATAATTTATTTTTATTGTTGAAGAAAAATTGGTATAGCTTACTTGGTGGATCACACAGAACATGCATTGACGATGAATACTAATTTCAACCAACTTATGGGTATTTAATTCCTCATTGTGGTATGGATAGGTACGAGAAACGAACATAGGACGACTGCAGTGATGTTGCTAAAATGCCTATCTATAACGCCGTGTGATATGATCACATCATAATATGATTAATTTTTCATCATAAGTGTTTAATATTGTATAAGTACCTCCTATGTTTATTGATTATGATTTTAATTTAATTTTTTAATTAATAACTTAAGGCATTTTAACAATTTTAGAATTTCAATGGTATATTTAGGTATGTGTTTTTAAATAGTGGTTCATTAATTTTTTTATCTTATCATTTTTATGTTACGCGTGTATTTTTTTAAAGCCTTTTATATATTTCTCCGGTATTCACATCCGGTCCGTAAAATAATAACAAATAATATTCTGTGTAAGTGTGTGTGCAAGCTGCTCATGCAGACGGCCGACTGAAAGGGTGTGTGGAGAAACAGAAACACGAACAAGCGATTAATAAATGATCCGACCCACGATATCGATAAGCCACGATTACCGACACAATGAAAAGTCTTCTTCCATCTTCCTACGAGACACACAGTATCCAGTGTTCCACTACGGGATTTCTCCAGACAAAAATATTATTATTTATTTCCGGAAATGATAAATAAATGATAATTAAAAATTAACATAAAATGTTAGAAGTGATCTATTATTATATAACAGTTATTAGGTTATTTATTATAAAATGCTCCACGATCCATAAAAACAAATATTCATTAAAACAACGAGAAAGAAAAATAATATGTGTTGTCTATTATTATTACAGACAAACATATAATTTTTATTACCTAGTGTTCTAATCATTATTATAATTTCTTACGGTGTTTTACAAGTGGGTGTGAAGTGTATTTTTATATTATTATACCAAAAAGTATTTCAGTTTTTATTTTTCAGCGAAGATTTCAGTTATAATACGTTGGTATTGAAATCTTTATTTTCTAGTTTTTTAAGAATACCTAACACCTGTACTATATTATCTATTATCCTCTATTATTATTTTTAATATGCAATGAAACAATATTTACACATGGACAACTTCATGTAGCATTATTTCGATTCGAAAGTGAATCAGAAATAAATACCGTATTAAAGTTGAAAAATAGTCATAAGAAATAAAGTATTTGATAAAACATTACAAATTACAATAAACTGAATTTTATTTTTTTAGCTGAGCCAAGAATATTTTTGAATCCTAATAATACAACGGTACATGAGCGAGATAAAAATGTAAGAAGGTCTGATAAAATTACAGTTGAGAGTTAAAAGTGGAGTAGAATATAGGGCGATCTGTGGGCAAACTCCCTAGTTATTTAATTTAATATTAAATAAAATAAGAAAATGATTGTTAAATGTATACCTATATTGTTTTATTTATTTAGACACTTTGGCATTTGAAACTGTGAGACACGCTGTGGCCCTTCATCGTACGGCCCACCAGACACTATAAGTAACGGGTAGTCCAATATTGCCGAATTACCTTGTTTTTTGCTTTATTTTTCTCATACTAATCATTGTTATTTTATAAATCAACAAAGTGTTTTACTTTAGCAATCATAATAATGTCCCTATAGTATCTCGTAGTTTTCTCTTTAGGACATGGATAATATTTTTGTATCAGCAACGAATCATATTTTAATGTTTTTAATTTAAATATACTATACATATAATTATATTTTTATGCAATAAGATAGTTCAATTATATTTAAAAATGGTTTAAGATGGTCACGGGGACATAAAACAGTTCTGCAATATAGATACATTTTGTACCTACATTGTCCTGATTCGTTTTAATAAAACTCATTGTTTTTATCTATATATAAAAGCACATGCTTTCATTTTTCAGTATAGTACTATGTGCTGTTTTTGATTTTTGTTTTAGTGATGCAAAATGCGCACTCCTTGTAAGTATTGTATCATTGTAAACTTTTTTTTTATTACGCTCAAACACTTTTATTCTTCGAATGAAATAAATTTTTATCATGTTATTTTGATTGTATGGCTTGAACAAAAATATGAAATTTATTTAGGAATACGAATAAAAAAAGTTTAAAAATATATTAATATCAATGAGACTGAGTGCATCAACCTATAGGTAAACTTGTATGACCATGATAAATTGGGTACCATATAAGCTTTTTAGGACAAAGATTAAACTTGACAGTTACTAATTTTACTATTGATGTAACTACCTTGATGAAAACGGTTTATATTTTTGAGCTATAATAATTGTATTTAATAGAAGGTTGAACATTTAAATTAATGATTAAAATTATGTAAATATATTTTTTTTTCTATATGATTCATACAAAATAATAATTTATCAATATAAATTTGCCACCCCCTAAATTACCACTATCTGGTTACTTGCCAATCGATACAAGAGCTATTTGAAACTTAAGGAATACTTTTACTATCCCAAACAATATTACATAGAAAAATCACACAAATCGCCAATCGGTAGGAAATGCATCACCGCTTCATTTTGAACATAAAATGTGTACTACAAATAAAATGAATGAATTATTCTTAAATAAAGAACATAACCGATCCAAACATATGGAATCTTCTTTTAAATAAAAATGTTTCGTTTCTTCATTTTGAATCCCGTTAAACAAATAAAACAAACAATTTAATCCATCTAGTTTATTACCTATAACGGTCTATGAAGATACGTCTAAGTAGTAAACTATATATCCTATAGGCTATAGGTTATATTGTATTTAGTTTATTACCATTTTTACGATAACACAAGATGGTAAAAATATCTACCTTTTTATGGTAAACATTTTTTTATCTTATTCCGAATTAAATGTCACTTATTTTGCCATCCATTTAAATTTTGAACAGTTGGCGTAAGCAACAAAAAAATTATTTTTTATAGGTATAAATGCAATTATAATTTATTAAATGTATGCAAAATACAAGGTACTTGTCATCATTCATCATGCCTGTAATTCAATACAAATGTATTGAATTATTTTTTAAATGATTTAAATAAGTAAGAGTAAGTAATAATTTTTTGATTGTTTACGTAATATATAAAAATGATTACAGTGCTTACTAATTATTATTTATTAATTAATTAAAATTTGAACAGTGAACGCTTATAATGATCAATAATTAAATATTTCCTGTTTGGAATTGACAAATGGAATTAAACAAATATTCAAAAGCATTTTATAACTGTATAATCCTAAATGTGTGTTTTCTGTCATTACATAATGATTCTAAAGTAGGGAATGCTAAGTACGTGTGATATAGTAGTGGTGGCAGTGATGCTGCCTTAGTGGTGGTAAAACGTGTACATGGATAAAAAAATGTAATCCTTTTTGGAGGAAATCCAAAGAAACAAGGATAAAAATAGGAAAAAACAGGAAAGATAAAGAGAAAACGAGTGAGAAAGTGTCCGATTTTGTTTATTTCTATCTGCTTTGAACGTATCGGATGTATAGAAACTCACTACGTGCGTGTGTACCTTGGTTAGAAGTGGGATTCAAAAGGATATCCTGTAGAATGTGCTGTGGGGTAAATGAATAGTGCCGAGGGGTGAAACAAGAAGGAAGGACAAACGGGGTAGAAACAGCCCTTTTATCGAACCGTTCGTTTTCTCTCTTCTAGCATGGGCTGCGTTAAAATTTATAACCGAAATTATGGCAGCCTTTATAACAGCTAATACAAAGTATTCGCATAACCCTCGCCAAAATACATACCGCGTATGCTGTACCGTAATAGTCCCAATATCGCATGGGAAATAATCCCAACCCCAGGTAATAATTGGTATCAGTATATGTAAGTATTTTTGGTATGAGGTAATTTAATTACTAATTATTACTAATCACAAATAATTTGATCTTTATAATAATCAAGTAGGTATCTAGGTACGTATTAATTAAATGTACCGTAATAAATCGTAAAAATAAAATATCGATAGCATAGGTATATTACAGTAATGATTAATAATATGTTTTTGTACTGTTTTAATAAATAAATGATACAAATAAAAAATGGTGGCCAAAAGATAAAAACAGTGAATTGCGTAAATCAGATGTTATTAGACTTGTTTTACTAACATAATCATTTTATTTTAAATTTTCATGTGACAGTTTTAATATCGTATTCGAAAATCGTCAGTGTTGTAAGTTTATATTTTTTATTTGTTCATTCAAAAATAATCAATATTATAGGTAAGTGTTGTTAAAAACAAGTGCCATTTTTCATTATTATTAATTATAACAATAGGTTTTGTATAGTATTCACATTGCGGCTCGAATCTAACGGTAATCACAAACCGATAATACACGATGTTAATGAGTAATTTGATAATATTACAGTAATGATAATATAAGATAATTTATTAAGCATACTACAGAAATGTATTAAAGCAGTGACGTCGGGAAGGGGATATTGAGAGGCAGTCGCATTTGAGTACCTTTTTTTGGTTGTGCGCCCACAAGTATTTTTAAGGGTCCTAGGTAAGTATTATGGTGGATGGGTTTGAAGTAAAAATAAAATTATATATTCCGGCAATTTTTTTAATTTCCACATCACGGAGGGTAACCTAAAAGGCCGGAGAGCTGGCGATATAATGATGAGAGAAAACCCCAAGAACACCCTACTTATATTTTCAAAATTTTTTTATTCTTTTATCATTTTTCATACTTGCAATATAGCATGCACGTATAAATAATTCAAAATGGAAATGAAATATAAGTATAATAAATTTATATCACATATTTATATGATATGATAATATATTAAATTAAATAAAAATCTTCAGAGACACAATTACAATTACTAGTCTTTGATTTTTAGAATTGCAGTAGTTTCACTTTAAAATCGCTTTTCAATATTTTCGAATTAGATAGATCTTAGTTAATTAAATTTCTATATTTTACCCTCTTAACGTATTATACAGATTCAGATTACAGAGACTGCAAAATCTTGGTCATTGTAAAAATATATTGCGTAATATTTCATACAATAATTATCGGGCTACAAAAATGTAATAAAACTATTACCTATAGAAAATGCTATAAAAATTAAAAATGTTGTACCAAGAACGCTTTATAATATTAATAACAAACATTTTTGTGTCAACTAAAAAATTTAACTTTCATCGCATAAAACTATAAAAGGATTTCAGTTAATTTTCAGTGGCTCATAGTATGAGTTGTAAACAAAGTATGCATTTTTACATGGCTACATATTAAAAAAAATACAATAGCAATATTCTTTATTAATGATGTCTAAGCCTTTTGAAAAAAAAATAATGATAAAATAGTTTATAATATTAAACAGGACAATGCTTTTTTTAATAACATAATAATTATTTAATGCTATCAGAAAAAATGAATCAGATCATTTATAGGTACCGAGTAGCGATCAAACTCTAAAATATGAAAATGAAATGTATTCAAACAAATACTATAGACTGTGTCGCGTACACATTGTATTATTTTATTAAACGGTGGTTGTAGTATATACTAAAATAGAAGATTAAGCTTACACAATCAATGTGGACGCCAGTTGCACACCAAGTTTGAAAATTATCGGTGCACCATAAAGGAAAACCCTTCTGGGATTTAATTTGTATTGTAGCTTTTGTTTGAAAACACTAAAACAATCCCCTTTGACTTATTGAACTTGTTAGTATAATATTAAGTTTTCTTTGGTCAAATATCTAAGCGCCCAAGCCACACGAGCAGGAAAACGAAAAGAAAAGCAATAAAACTAAGTGCTTTTTCCTCGTTTCGAAGTGGACGAATAATATTTGGGCACCTTTCAATTTTTCCACGGAAAAGTTTTATGAAAAATGTGTGTGTACATTGCACGGCGCAGCAATAATAAGTGGAACAGAAAACCGAATGGAAATTAAAACATTTTATATTCAACAGTTCCTTGATTTGGTTTTCAATTTTTGGATTCTTTCGTCTTAGTGGTTTTGTTGAGTGTTGATCGGCATATTTTACTGATTCAAATTAAATAACTCAATACAGTTTGTAGAATAAAGTAAATTGCCTATAATGACATAATATGTACTAATTAGTGATAACTAGGACTAGGATTTCTATGCATTTGCATTTTGAAGGTTTTTCACCTTGAGTTCAAATTGATTGGTTTTCAGATATATCCTCGATTTCCATCCTTCTCGATCAAAAAGAACAACTTATTTTTGTGCATATTTTGAACATAATACATCCTATTGCTGAATTTGATTTTTGAAATCATATGAATTTTAAATATTAATATTAATTAACTTTATAATTATTGAATTATTTTTAAAATTATCGTGAATTTACCATCTAATCTTAGTCAGACGACCGATAGGATTACCTATAAGTACATTATTTTTGTTTTTCATTTGTACAATAAAATTCAGCCGATATAAATCCATCCATCACTTGTCGTTCGTGTTTCGAAATTTGAAAGAACATTTCATTACAGGAATATTCAATGTAATTATAACTGCTTATAATAAAAAATAAATAATTATTAATTAGTAGGAAGTTTCTTTTTAAATCAGTTTCTGATTTTTATGTAAAAATATGTTATGTTATGTGGAAATAAAAAAAACTGTTTTTGCATATTTTTGCATATTTTGGTGAACAACATGCATATTTTGCAATTTCTTATTGCATATATATCGTAGCCCCAGTGATTACTGTACTCTGTTGTGGTTTTAAGTGTCTTATATTATAAAATGGTATAAACCGATTAATCTTAAAATGCATTCATCCTATACTAATGTGATAGTTTATATTCCTACTTTCGGAGCACTTATGCTTAAGCATTTTAAATATTGTATTTTTTTTGAAACGGTTAAATGTTTTGATATAAATAATATGCACATTGTTTTAAACTGGAGTATGCAAATCATTTGATGATATTATAGTAAGGGCAAGTACTTTTGAAAATATTGAACCGTAATGCTGTTAAATAAATTATTACCTACACGTTATTTTTAAAACAAATAAAATGCCAACATTTATCTCTATATAATTTTCTGTAGTAAATGTTAACAGCACAGAACTAATTTCAAACTACGCTGTGCATTAGTAGTTCAAAACATGCCATTAACAGATTGTTGTCAACTTTAACTGACGTCCGAGTTATGTAACAATGAGAGATTAATCTATAATAATATGTTTAATGTTACTTTTGGAAAAATGTTTCTGTTGAAATTGTTTGGTAAATATTCTATAGGATAGAGTTTGGCTCGATTACTCTAATCGTACCTAACCTTTCTAAATTTTAATTTGGTAGGTGTTTAATAATTACTATAATTTATTAAATTATAATAGGTATTTTTCTTTCAACAAAAATGTAAAAAAAAAAATCAACAATGTGTAAAACAATGTGATACTAGAAGTAATTATAATGATAAATAATTATAAAAAGTAAAAGTAAAAGGAAATGCCTCATATTTTAATTAATTATGTATTAATTTAATTTTAAAAAATCCAGTTGCGTTTTAGCCGGCGAGAGGGTTTCACTACTCACCAGAAATAGAATAAGAGAGTCCTTATTTTTTTATTTAAAATTTGGCGAAACTATTTTTCAGAGCTTAAACTTTTTTCAAAATAATTTTTTTGAATGCCTATAGGATTGGCTTAATCTTTATCACAATTAGTGCAATGTTTAGGTATGCTCGTAAAACTATGCGGTAGTGGCTTGATTAGATTTGTGAGTTATGTAGTGCTATTAGTAAGGTGAAAATAGTTGGAGTCAAAAAGATAAATGCACATAATATGAATTTACCTGCATTCCTAAAGGGTGTTAATGAACACCTAAAGTTCCTCCACAAATTAATTATGCTCAATATAGTAAAATGTTAATAGCATTACTATAATTATACTTGTGGGCAAAACGAAAACAGTTTTAGTAGTATATTGTATGCATTGTCCGTGGATATTGAAATTACTAATCTCAATCAGCACTCGTACACTACGAATCATTTATTGATGTGATAGTTATCGCCTAACTGTTAAAAACTAAAAACTAAACTGATTCGAACTTTTGACTGTTGGACAAATTACAATTAATCTACTCTTATCCAATGTAATAAAAGCTTATCAAATGTACGTCAAAACATGAATGGACGTTTTCTTATAGTTTAATCATACGGACAACTAACAGTTATTTAAAATATATCGTACTCGTATAATAGGTTTTAGAATAGTTAACTCAGTATTATACTGTGCTTTAAAACACTTTCAAAAATATTAATCTCAAGATAAAGTAATTTTATTTTCTTCTTGTTTAATTATCTACATATTTACGTTAAACGGAGTAGGTACTCGTATACTAATTATATAAAATTAATAGCGTTTATAGTTATTAGGTACTAATTAAGTAGGCCTTTATTTGAAGATCTGCAAATCACTCAAAGTAAGTAGGGGATTGTAATTTTTATTGGGTACCTACTGTTCGTAGTATTTTTTGTCTACAAATTAAAATATATTTTAAAATATTTGCTTTATTTAGAGTATTACATAACTAACAAGGATATTCAATTTTAGAAAAAAATATTGAACAATTATTTCATGGACAAAGTGTATAATTATTAGGAATAGTAAAGTATTTGGTATTATGCTGAGTATGAATTTTTATAATAGGGTACATAAATTCGTGTATAAATCGCTGTGTTATGGGTGAAATAATAAATTTGTAAGTTTCATTCGAATTATGTTTTATTGATTTAAGGACGAGTGATTAAACCTCGCCAACACGTGCTGGTGATATGGAACAAGAACTTTATGATCAAAACATCTGCGCTACGTAAGTAGGTAATTAACGAACTTTCCGCGTACCTCTCTAGTCTTTACCGTCTTAACATTCTCAACACTGGTATTTAGAAGGGCTGAACTTTAGAGGCAATCAAGTTTTCCGGAAATTGCGCAAAACCGCACCATGCACCTACCCTTGGTGGAGTAGATTGACGGCTATAAAAATAACTACATATTTCGAGGGGAAAATACTCGACACTTTTATTTTCCGTGACCATCGTCCGATCTTCCCTCGTGAATTAAACGTGTCCCCGAATCGAAGAAATTTCAAACAAAATGGAACTCTTTAATAGTTTAGTCTACGTAAAGTTCATCAATGTTTATAGTTTTTAAAATATTGTATCCCTAAAAGTAGATACTTTTCTAAAGATTATATTATTCAACAGTTTAAGATCGTGTCAATGTATAATAATAAAATGTCATGCACGAATTTCGTAGATACGATTTTAATAGAGACTAAATAAAATAAAGTATTAATTATCTTACATAATCTCGAAAGCAATTTGTAGAGCACATTATAATCACTTTTAAAATTCACCGAGAGGGTGGGGGATCTGTTTGGCTGTTCAGTGTTAATCATTCGGCCACTGTTGTTGTAGTTATATGCTAACCAGTTTGGAGCACACAAAGTTATATTAAACAAAAAATTAAAAACAGTATAATATCCATAGTAATAGGCCAATGAAGCAAATGAGCTGAGGCAGCACATTGTTTAGTTACATTTAAGCACCTAAGCAGCAGGAGGGCTGTGCGGGTCCTCCAGCGAGACCCGTATGTTTGATGGTGTCTGATATTTTTGTGTTTGTTTCTAATAACAAGAGGGAATTCAAATAGTTGTGGAATATTATATTTTTTGGTACCTTTCGAAAGATAGGTGTACCTGTACGACACGGTGATTAAAAAACATAAAAATAGGCGTAAGGTTAATTACCTGAAAACCGTCGTATGTCCACGAACCGAATTTCATCACACACGTCTGTTCATCGAACGGGAAAAATTCTACATCTATTTCGCAGGAAGACTTGTAAATAGCTGGAGGTTTCCACTCGACCCGACCACTGTAGTGGAGCATAGCCTTAGTGGCCAACGTTACTTCGAAATTGCCGTCGGCACTGCGAAAAAATAATATAACACGCAGAGTTAATCGAATAAATATAATTATGCGTTTCCGTATAGTTGCAAAAACAATTACTTGTTATAGAGAACAATATCTGGCCTCCAGACGTGTTCAGACGGTACGTGTAACCCTTCGACGCCACCGTACTCGTCAGGATTCCACGTCAACTTATAGTCGTACCAATACTTGAAAAATAAAATAAACATTATGTTTGGTCATATTGTGGTTAACAATCATAATAAATAGTGTGTCAAGTGTAGTGCACTGTATTATATTTAATGCAAACAAATGAGTTATGACATATTTTGTTTTTTTTTTTTTAAACAATTAACACTTTTTTACGAGACCTATAGTAATTGTACATTGGTCAGCGGTCATTGTGCGGCTCTGTATACAACTGATTTAGTTTAATTTTAATTTATATAGGTACGAAAAAAAAAAATACAATACAAATTGTCTACATAGGCTTATAAGTATATTATACCGAAGACACGGTATGATGCGAGATTGACCTTGTCGCGTCATTACTCGTCATAAAATATTATGATATTTATAAACTAAAAGTAAATATTATTAATGTAGCGGAGAATTGTAAAATTAGTAAATTTAAATTCACGTCAAACTTATAACTTTATAAGAAACAAGTCTAGAACAAGGATTACATGGTCCTCGGGAATGCTTGATTTTTAATTTAAAAGGAATAATAAATCATTGCACTTGAAAAACGGTTTTGGGTCAATCATGGTTTAGTATAGAGTTCATAAAAAGATTTTAAAATGTCAAATGCTCATAAAAATAACTTACAAGTAGATTTGAATATATTCAATTGCCTACTTATAAGTTTATATAAATACGACACAGAGAGAAATTTTGTATTCAAATGCAGTCAAATCATATTTACCAAAGACTTCAAGTTCCAAAATGTTAACGTGATTTCAAAACATTTATTTAAAAAAAAATCCGTTTTTATAAATGCAAAAGATTCAGGATCTAAAATAATGATATAATTTAATTCTTTCGTTTTATTGATTTTTTTTAATGTATTTGCTTAATGATAAATTACGATGAGTTATTTTGTCCTCACCTGTTCCACCCATAAGTTCGTCGTCATAATTTGGTTTTTAAGGTTCTGTAACAGAAAGGTAAATAATATATTAAATTAGCACCCAAAAGGTAATGTCTAAGTGTTAATTGTGTTTAAACAAAATTTAAATATTGAATGTTGACTAAACACAAATATTAATAATTTTGTTCAAACAAAACTTAAAGTAGGTAACTATTAAATACGTAATTTGTATTACTGTATATTGTTTACAAAACCAAATAAAATATAATTACTTAGCACTAATTAATTATTTAAACAAATGTTTATTTTTTAATAAATAATAGTAAAATAAACCATAATACATTTTATAAATTTTAAAATCACTGTCAAATATGTAGTCATGAGTGGCATTATGTATTACCAATTTATTTATATTTATTATAATTCATAAAATCCTACCCTGTTGAGTATATTCACATTGTTCTCAATATTCGGTCGTTCTCATAATTTTTGAGACAGTTTTGCAGAAATTACTCAAAACAAAACCTCGGTCAATTGTTTATTTGTTTACCTATACAAATTGATATACAAATCATTCCATACTGAATTAATAGTGCAATTGTATGTATATATTATTATATTTTTTAATATATAACTGAGAATTGTCATTAGCAGCTAAAAAATAGCTACAATATCTGTCCTTTATTATACAATATTATATTAAGAACACATTTATAATAGCTTAAGATAAAATATAAAAATTGCAATGAAAAAGGTAGTTTTATATTTAACTGCGCATAATACTCTAACGAGCAATGATTATCTATACAGCAGTAATATTAATTCTAATATTTCTTTCGTGGTTCGGTATAATTTAGTTTTTAAAGATATTTGAGATTTTGGAATTTTCCACTATCACGTGTCACATGGCAGTCATCACTTCGTCAGGTATATTATATGTAAGTACTTAGCGATGTTGTTATAATGTGTATATAATGTGCGTAAGTATATAAATGAAAATATCGATTACGTAGCCCATTGTCGACTTATCTTCGTCAGTTCGTCACGGCCAACAGTATATGCAATTTCCTTTCAACGGGCTCAATGAAAAATCAAAAGTTCGTGGAAGTATTTTTCATTTTTCAACAGGAACTGCTTACATAACGTAATCGGGATGTCAACATATGAGATGGCTTCTAAAATGAAACTTGAAGAGCAACTTAAATTGTAAACATAAAAGCTATTATACTGCCTACGTATTTGTTATCATATAGGTATAACCACATAATATAATAGCCATACAGATATATCATGTCAGTGACATCGGATAACTCTGTTTATAGCAGAATAATATTCAATTCAAAGTACATTATATAATATTGTATTATATTATGCACTATGTTTTTCAAACAAGATATTTAGTTATTAACCATCGTAACTTCTGACTTTTCAACAGTATTTATCTCACGAAATTATAAAAATGATGTACCTACTAAATGCGTATGAATCATTTATCAATAATTATAGGGAACAATATTGCCCAACGTGATAACCGTGAGTAGACATCCAGGCGTTGCTTGGGCACTCGTCACGCTTAGTCCAACTCGAAGCATGCGATAATGATGATGTGTTGTGATATTACATTTGTATGCAAACAATGTATTATAATCACATTTTGGAAACGATTCCAACGCGTCTAATACACAGTCTGTTAATATTTTTTGACGTTTGTAGTTTGTTTCATACGTTAATAAAAACTACTGAGAAAAGATAAAATATAAAATAGTCAGAGTAGGTACCAGTTACATTTGATTTGCGACATTTCTAATAAGTGCTTCAACACTTCTCCTTCTGCGCGAAAAATTATTCACAGAAAAATATAATTATAAAGAACAGTTAAAATCCATTAATATATGTATAATATTGAATATTCATCGTTTATGGTCATCGACAAAATTGACAAAATGTTATTGCAGTTATAAAATACAATGTTATAGTGGGTAAAGTTTTTCGAGATATAAACATGACCTAAGAAAAAGTTTGTTTGGTATTAACATTTTACAATATTGCATCTTTAAGGTTTTATTTTACTCTGAAACAGGTTTTAATCTATACATTGTATTACGTAATAACGTTTAACCAATATTTACTAATTCATATTCTTTACAAACAGTAAACGAGTGGTAGAAAAGGATTTGTTTGGTAAAAAACAAATAATATAGATATTCATTTAATTTAGATTTTATATTAAAATATTAAACATTTAGAGAATATTAGATACCTACAGCATCTTGACACTAATAGTTCGTAGATTAATAAAGTGTAATAATGGTTTACATGGTTTAGTGTAATAAGTTTATAACTTATAAGTATCACAAAAAATTCTATAATATAATGCTATGAATATTACCATAGTTTATTAAATATATCTTAGTAGAACAAATTCATTCTTAAATAATTTAAACCAGACATTGAATATTTTAAATTCTTTATCAATTACATTTACTATCTAGATATCTAGTGATCTTAAATTAATTTGAAATTTCGATGAAAGATATATTTCAAGAATTTCGGAAGAGTACATAGTAACTATTAGTAAAATAATAGAAGTAGGTTCACTTTTACAATGATATAATATAAATATTAAAATGTATAATGATATATTGTAATGTAAATTATTTTTAAGAGTGAAAGTTAATGATAAATCGTGATGAATAATTGGTGAATGAGAAATTGTCGGTAATAATTTTTATATAAATAGATGAAAAGCATAAGACAAATTACTATTTTTCTGTTATATAGTAAATTGTTGGTTTTAAACAATTTATTATTCAATCATAAAAAATTTCGTAGGTCAATAAATTATTCACTCTTTCCGAGGCGTTTGTCCAACATATTATATTGACATTGTTACTGCATCATATCATTGAATTACGCCTGTCAATTGTCGTGGAAAATAACAGAGGTTTATCATTAGTTTGGAATCAGTTTGGAGACTCGACAATACACAATTAGTCGTAGTTATAGATTACTTCAGTTATAACCATTGGACCGTATTATAGACCGTAAAATAGAATTGTCGTAAAGATTTCGATGTCGTACTTTAATGCAAATTTATATATTTAAGATCGCAATTAACAACAGTACCTAGTACCTATGGAGTAACCTATATTTAGGTACTTTATTATTTTTAGGTACCTTTCTACTTGGATTGAGAAAATTAAGATCTTCAATGATATTCTTAAAGTAGGTGCGGTAGAGTGATCCTGGTACTTTTTATGTGTAGGTACTCCTTTCAATCATTCATAATTTTATTCGCATAAGGTCATTCCTCTCAGACACCCAGTCGTTTTAAAACTAAATTTAATTTACGGTAAGACTGTACAAAGTATGTTGTAAAATAATTGTTGATAACAATAATTTTCTTTGACATTGTGTCAAAAATATTTTAAACCAAATAAATAAATGTCCAAATAAATATGTTATGAGTTTATGACGTCTTTGTTTCAAGAAAAGTTTTGACAGTGTTAAAGAAGCCCATAAATAAAATATTATCTTTTTAATAATTAAGTGATGTAGTTTCAAGACTGTAAGAAAAGACTACTACCTATATAATCACCTAATCCTTAAAAAAAGAGATCACGAAAAAAAACTATTTTTACCAAATAAAAACACAAAACTTATTAAGACAAATAAGCCATACAAAGTAAGCAAAGTTTTTTTTTCTTGAAGTTCTTTCATTTAATTTCTTTATAAACAACAATCTGATACTCCGATGGTAAATTTATATCAACAATAACAATAGGTACCTTAAATTGCCTAAATAAAAATAATTAAGCCTATATGAATTAGTTTTAATATAATTAATATAAATAATAAATTAATGAAATTAATAATGATGATTAATCTTGGTTTTTAAAAAAAAAAATCAAACAAAATACATACAATATACGCATCTTAGAAAATGTATACAACTATAATGAAAAATATTATATTAATTAATTTTTTGGTTATAATACATATTTTTGATTTTACTTGAAACTTTTAGTTATTAAAATAATTTCCCCTTTCAAATACGAAAATTTATCAAAATTAATTGTTTATTGAAAAATTAATGTTGAAATATTGAATAAATTATGCACTATATTATATATAACCTTATGAAGCTATTCAAAACTTTTAACGAATACCTTAAAAAATATCGAACAAAGTTGAATACTTTATAAATATTTTTTAGTATTAAATGTACCTAATATCTAAATCAGTGATTCACAAACTTATTTTGTTCGCTTCACGTTATTTTCTCAGCTACTCAAAGTTTTATAATTGAACCGATAATTATTTGGTAGTTTTCAGTAAAAAATACAGTGGAGTAATAATAGACGTGAAAATAACAAACGCTGCAGATCAAATGGACATGAGTTACAAATCTGTGATTTTGTTTATACCTGATTCTTAATTCGTCTCTCTAAATAGTTATATCATAGAGTAATAATATAATATGCTATATTAGTGTAAGTATTTAAAATATTTATCTTTTCATTAATAATTGTAATATTATTTAATACCTTCCATGTTTATGGTCCTAATAAAGTTAAAATTTTAAATCACAGCTTTTGGAAAAAACTTATATTTTCGTTCTTATTTTAGTTCACATAGTAAAGCATCTGGTAACTAGAAGGAACTTCAAAACTTCGTTACAACACAGATAATAAATATCTAGTTTAATTCATTAATCGATAGATATTTTTCAATTATTGATTAAAATCGAAAGTGTTCATGAAAATTCATGTAAAATGTTTAAAAACGAAAAGTTTATTATATAACGTTTCTAAAAATATTTATTTTATCTAATAAAAACTCATATATTTTTTAAGCTCTGCGAGAAGCGAGAGAAATATTTTTAAAATGTTTCTAGTCATTATAAACATCGTTCAAAAGTTATTTATTATATGTTGTTACACATTCTTATCAGAGATGGGGACGTAATGATTTTATATTGTTAATAGTTTCGTTGTTGTCTTTGTTTATAAACATGTAAACAGTAGTATAAGCGTTATCGAATTTTGTCAAAACATTGTCGTATGTGATGCGATTGGTATTTCATAATTTATATGAAGCCACAATCTAGGTTAGGTAAAAGTGATTAACTCAAGTCCAAAATATAGCTTTATAAAAATTTAGTCAAGTTAAACGTTTTAAAAGACGTCGTAACACTCGTACCTGCATATGTTGCATAATATGTTGCCCGCGTCTTACTAAAGCATAATTTACTAACACTTGCGTCCTTCAGTTCCAATTTTGTATTGTTAGCTTAAATATTAAATTGAATTGATATACTAAAAAACTTAAATTTAAGAACATTGTCTGTGCTCACTCGTCAGTGTTTTACGATATTTTAATTTTTAGGGAATTATGAGCATTTTCAAACGCTAATATTTTACGTAGGTACTCCACAACTCGTTAAAAATTTAAATATCATAAAAAAATACGAGGGAACACAGAATAGATAATGTTCTTACATTTAAGTTTAATAATTGTTCAATTCACTCTAATGTTTAAGCTAACAACACAAAATTGGAACTTAAGTTGAAACGTACAGTTTGATATATCAATAGGTATGCGTTAGGAAGACGGAGGCACACATGCGGATATGACATACTCCTATATGTAAGGGTGAATTGATTAACTCAGGATAAAACCAATAGGGATTTAAATGCAAATTATCAGCATGAAAACTATTTTAAACATGAACTACTCAATACTTTATTTGAGTGAGTTTTTGAATTTGTGCAGCGTAAAAAAACCAACAACAAACTTTACTCAGTAGTCAGTACTGGTAGTCTGGTAGTACTAATAGTAAAAGATTTTAGAGGGACCTACTGATTTCAATGATCAACAACTAAGAGCACGCGTGTGTTTCGTCATTTTATATTTTAGCCTAATATACCTACGTATACGTATAACAATATATATTATATACCCTAAGGCCTAGGTGCTGGGTATTTGATTAAAACTTTCTGGTATTCCATCAAAATTACAGCGTTGTATAAGTGGGTAGCATGTAGATATACCTACCCATATCATTTTACCAACCAAGCACGACATAACTAAGTAAAGCTAGGTTTTGCAGGGAACTGTCTAAACGCATAATTTGATTCGGGATTTTACAAAAAACGTTTTAGACAACACATGGCATGTACGAATCACGACAGTAAAATCTATTTAATCAATAACAGAAAATTGATATGGTTATCAAAAATTATAAACTAAGTTTTATATGCAAATGATAAACTTTTGTTTACCAACATAATTTCTTTTGCTTGAAAGTTATGACTAAACATTATTAAAACAAATCACTGATATTATATTTTATTTTAATTATTTTTAGGTATAAATAATAATAAGAAAAGAAAATGTGATATTTTTTACGTAAATACCAAAATACAGTAAGTACTATATTTTGGGACCTAACCTAACCTACTACATATGTGGTATATTGGATTGACGACACTTTTGTTTGTTTTGGTTTGTGCATTTTTTCTAGCAACCACACCTTAAAAATACCTTTCCAGTGCCCACAGATAAACGAAAGTTTAGCAACAGCTTTGACGTATGCTAGTTGTTGTTTTTGAATTTGTAACATACGATATGGAAATACATTTTTCTTCATATAAAGAAAATTGGTTTCTCCAGTTTCAAATAAAATATATCTGACACATTTTTATAAAAAGTTTCTAGAATAAATTATTATTTTTTAATCATAACAGAATCGATTATGTACACTGTACTTTTCTTTTTTTATCCATTTTATCGATATAATTTCAAACATAATTAAAGAAATTACACCACACATTACCCAATTACTTACCAGCTAGAATCTACAATAATTTCTTATCCATTGATGAAAGTTCGTAAAACTATTAGAAGACTCCTTATTATATGTGTATAAATTATTTATACAAAATGATAACAAACAATACTAACTAAGGAAATAAACTTTTAAAAAGATATAAAAGAAACAAAAAAACATTTTATCACTGTAAAACTAATATATCTTCATCGCTCATTTTGGTTTATCTCTCATAGCATAATTAGATAACTAATAAGTAATTAACTCCTTTCCTTTTAATGTTTTTAATCATCTACACTATAATAATATTCTATTAGCATTTAGCAAGTATTTATGCTTCTTACTGTCAACTGTTTCACATTTTTGTATAATATCTTACACTTAATGTTAAATGTCTCATATGCTATTTGTTGTACATCAATTTTTTTTTTTAAACGTATTATGTATACTTAAAAATGCAATTGCTTAGAAATTATCTCTATTTACAAATTATTATTCCATTTATTTTATGATATTTTAAAGGTTTAAAATATGTTTAGTTTATTGGTTGACAGAAATTAAATCTAAACAATACCTTACAACTTACAATAAATAAAAACAAATTGTTTTTTGGTAATTATCTATTTTTATTAAGTTATATAAATTCGTTTTTGTTCAGGACATTATTATAATATTTCACTCTAACTTTTTCTGTCAAATAAACCATAGTCTACTATTGTAGTCAAAAATATAATTTTGATTCTTCTTCTTCTTCTTCTTCTTCTTCTTCTTCTTCTCCTGTCTTTTTTATTGTTGTTATATTTCTAACAAATTGTTATATTCTTTTTTTAATATATTCGTTTTATTATCTGGATATTCTTCTATACATATATTTTAGTGTCTTAGTGTTTTTAATAATACAAAAAAAATAATCCATCATATGATTTATTTTTTTACTAACTGTACGTTAGTTCCCATAATTTTAGGAATTTTGTATTTGGATAAATAACTGTGACTAGACAAAATCATAACCATTATAATGAATAATAATATAAAATATTTAAACATTAGGTATGCGCCTATTTAATACTTATTTGATTTATCTCTCTTGACCTGTATTTAATATTAGTTGTACACATATTAAATAATACTATTTTATTGTTTCATTATAGATGTTCGTTTCACTCCAGTTTGTCAATTTGTTGAGTAATTTCAGTCTAGACCAATTGTTTTGATTGTGTTTTTTAGTTCACCATTAAACATGATCATATTTGGTTATTTTATTTATTAGCATGTAACTGTATCAAAATAAAAATTACATTTATTTTTTCAGACTCTGTACTAATATAAATTATAAAAATGCAGTTGTAGTTGTAATTTCAAATATGTATTCTTTTAGCTTTTGTTCACTATTTCTTACGAAGCATAAGAACAAACAGATTATGATGAAGTCGACTTTTAACTTGTAAGATAATTTCATTAAGTCTACAACCTTGAACCTTATACATTATGTTATTTACCATTGGTAATCGGTATAGTATTATCAATCGCATTGGCATTTTAGAATTCTACATTTTTTTTATAAACTATAATTATTAATTCATACGACCAAATACATACGATTACCTAGAATTATAGCTACAAAAGGTATTATTCAATGCAGGCTTAAAGTTTATTATATAATCATGGGAGGAATTAAATAAAAAACAAAATATTCTGATCAGGACAAGACCTACCACTACTTCCTATAGCTAAATATTTTAATACTTTTACTTTCTTAAACCCAGATATCGGTTTTTTTTCTGAAAATATTTTAACTCCTCCAAAGAATGTAATTAAAAAAACCATAAAAAAAAATCCATATATATAATATTGTGCTCTGTTTTGTCATTTTACCAAGCCTATAAACATAGTAAAGACTATAGGTATTCCTAATATCAAGAAAAGTTTTCAAAATGTGTAAGAAGGTCAAATTGGTTGTCGTAACTTACAATGTCGATGAGCTGTGATAGTTTGAGCTTAATCCGTACAGGTAGCGGATCAGTGTTGTTGAGCACAGGCCTTACGAGCTTGTTGTAATTTGATAAAAGGTCGTCGTACAGCCTTTTTGCATCCGGATTCATTGAACATCCTAGGACAATAATAAATTGATGATTGAAAGATGTTATGTTTAACACATAACAGAAAACCAATTTATATTTCATATAAGTAATAAGTATATAGCTACTCAGTTAAGTACATAGCTAATTATGAGTAGTAGTCGAGTAAATTACTACTCAAGTACTATTCGACGAACCTACAACTTAATAAGCTGCTTTTTTAATATTACAATTTTTATTAATGGTTGCCGTGTTATAAATTTTAATGACTTGAAAATAAATTTGTATAAAAGGAAATCAAATAGAGAGAATTGATTCTTATAAGTTATGATGATAATAATTAAAAATAATAGTACATCCCATTAAAAGTATAGTTAAAATATTAATTAAAATGTCACTATGTACATACAATATGAGAAACCCAAGCTGTTTAAAAAAAAAAAAAAAATACAAATAATTGACATCGATAACTTTACATTGAGTTAACTCGAGAAACAGAAAAATATGACCTAGTCACCTAGATTGTACCTACTGTGATTTATTAGTCATAAGTTATAAAAAATATAAAACTTTAATATTTAAATACTTTTTTTCCTTACTTCATAAAACTTTGAGTAGAGACCTATAGGTATACATTGTTTTCTTTAGTAATATATTCTTGATATTATAATATAATATAATATATTGTTACCTTGATTCTATCTACCCCCCAGACTTCACGAAATGAGAAATACGAAGAACGTGTGTTCTATTGTACACATGTCTTAAACAGAGACAGCAAAATATGTTGTGATGACAATCTGACATTCTCTTAATTAAAAATAAAACAAAAAATATACACTGCAGTAGTTTCAGATAGGTGCAAACGTTAATTAATGGCTGACACATTCTCGATACAGTCCTGTTTTACATTTATAGTGCTTCCTGAATTTCTGTAGCAATATTTGTTGACGGTTATCGGTAGTTTCCGATTGCATTTAAGGAAACGACCGAGGACACTGAATTATCATTTCAGTATCAAATATTTTGCAGGCATGGTTTCCAAACGATAAATTTAACTGCACATAATACGATGCTATGACTTAAACGAATGTCACAGGAAAAAAACTAATAGTCAAACAAAAAACACCATTGTAAAAGTAACATAAATCTCGTTTCGTTTGTACTTTAAAATATATTCCAATGTTAGGTGAAGCTCATAACGATTCGATTTCTGAAATAATCGACGAAATTTTAACTCAGCGTTGAAGAAAATGTTGAATAAATATAACCACAATAGATTCTCAACATAAAACAATGAAATAGTAAAAAAAAGTAGTAACGATGTATAATAATAATGTGAACATTTAAGAATTTCAACTGGACATTATTAACGTTGTACACTAAACGTACGGTCGACTAATATAGATTTTTATGTAAAAATATTCGTAAATTATAATAATTTGACAATAGTAATATTATTATGTTCTGGACATACACCATGCACGTATTATTATACCCATACGGGAAACAGGTGATTAGTGAACGAGTGCCTACTTAATGGATGCCTACTTACACGTACCTATAACACTTTTTATGTAGTGTATCGTTGGTATCAATTACACGGTATTCACCGTTACCGGTAACATATATGTCCGTGTCACTCGACACATCATGGGGTATAGAGTTACCCGCGGGTATCCGTATCGTTGACCAGAGAGAGCTGAAACGATGACTACACCGAAAGTATTGGAGTGGTATACACCGGGTGTCAGTATAAAGCAACGTTAAATATCGGTCGTCCAAAACGCCATTAGTCGTGAAACGACGGAACGAATATTATACACTGGAACGGGACGGTTCGATAAAATCCCTATGTTCGGCCAGCATCCCCTGACCCCGGGAACCGCCCACCCGATGGCGCGTTTATCTGGCCGAGAAAATTGTTTTTGGGATTGTCGTGTGTATATAGATACCGCTGCGCCGGCGGATTGAGTCCTCCAGAAATTCATTATGCCCCTTCCTTTTTGTAAAATCGTCTAGATTATTTTTCCACTCTCCCGACCGAAAAAAACCGAACAAAAGGTTCTCGTTGCGAGTTTCCTATTATATAAGCCGACTTCACGTATTACGATACACGCATCATTACCGAAATCTTTATTTATATTTTTTCGAAATGATTAAAATATAATAAATGGGTATTGTGTTGTTACCATAATTTTATCACTATCGACGTAAAAAATAAGACTTCTAGTTATATACACGTCGTCTATTAATAAATGATTTAACGTTTAACCAGTTAGAAATGAAATGTTTGCTAAAACAAAACATTCCTAACAATTGAAAATGTTATTTCCTTTTTGTACGTCGTTCATTTGTACCTATATATAAAATCTATCAACACTGCCTTAAATTATAACAAAATCTATCGTAAATCGTCTAGGATTTGAAGAGAACGCAAAAAGCCATAAACGTGTTTCCGTAGTAACGGATATTAATCATGTGATTAATGCTCTTTATGAAAGTAATATATACACGCCGAGAAATGTTACATGGTGATGATTCTGGCACTGGTGATGACAATGTTCGGTAAATAAATTATATGGTATATACTTTGTGGATCTAGTTTATATATTTAATATTTCCTAATCAAAATTTTAATTTTAATTGGAAAGTAGAGGTTGCATAGGAACAAATTTTACGAAATTTTATAATAATAAAGAGAAAATCATCGCCCTTTATTTAAAATATGTGACTAAATAGTAAATACAAACAATTTAACATGACATTTTATATATTATATCATACTTTTATGATTGCATATTCATATATAGATATTTTTTTATTTATTTATTTAATTAACTAAATGTTTTAACAAAATAATATCTAGATAATAATGAATTTATGTGAAACTCGGTGATACGTACATTACTATTTTTAAATAAAAATTCCCAAAGAATAAATAGGTCATGTATTTCATCTGTAAATTAAATATGCGGAATGACACCATTATATTTTCATTATATTTTATGGTTGGTATTTTAACTCCACTTCTCCACAACAGTCAAATATTAAAATAAGAAAACTGATAAGTACTTTACCACACAAATTGTCTGTTATAGTCTAACAAAAAATGATGAATTTAGTTGTAGTTTTGTAGTTATTTAAATTTTAGTCTAATATGATTTTATACTCTCCTATTATTGTATGGGTAAGATTTCAGTACATATTACATAGATATAGGTACTTTTATAACTTTAACATATAATACATTATAATATATAGAACGTTTCAATTATAATTTGTATTAACTATAGAATATAGTAGTATAAAATATGTGAAAATGTATTTCGATAAATTAAATTACATATTGATCAATATTGATAAAGGTTAATAACTTGTTAAGTGTAACACATAATGACATAACCTTATAAAATTATTGAATCATCACTATAACGACACTAAAAAGCACTTATAAGTATTTTATATTGTATTATATGAAGTCATAAACTGTATTGAATAATCAGACTTGCTGTTGGTTTTTAAATTTTTTGTTGTACTGAGAATTATCTACGAATATTATTTTAATCTTTATTATTTAAGCCTAACATATTTTCAAATTTAATAAACAGATTAGGGTTAAACACTTTATTTTTATGTTTAACGAATACACTTCATAGGATTAAATTAGATCGAATTCATAACAACTTTTGAAAAACTTTTATCAGTCCCTTAAATGTTTTATTCAAACAAATAGTTTTAAAATTAATATTAATAAGATATAATGTAATAGGTCGTAATAAAAATAACATACCTTTTGTTAAAACAAACAAATTTTTTCATTAACAAAATTAAATAAGCTCAACATTTTTATCAATAATACTTTTGTCAGTGCTCGGTTATTATTATTAAAATTAAAATTAAATTCATCGTTTGTTTGAAAGAAGGTATATTATTTCAGTTTCAAATAAAAATAATAAACTTATATTAGTTATTCCTTGAATAACAGAACGCAAATTATTCACAATTTTATTATTTAGTATTTTCATGGTATATTTTTATAAAATAAACTAGGTATCAATAACTGAATAATTGTATGACTAGTTTATTAATAATTTAAAACCTAATCTTATAATTAACTAAATTGTTGTTAAACATAAAAGTTGGAAGGTACTTGCAGTTAATCAACTACGTACCACATAACTTCGAGGATTAAGGTACTTTTTTATGAACAAAATTAATATTTGCATAACTTGTTGGACAGTACTGATTTTTTGGTATTTTAACTATATCTTATGTAAGTCGAACAAAATAATATTTAGCAGCCATAAATCTTAGTCGACAGGGTAAATTATTTTACTTACCGGAAATTATGACGAGCATGATGCATAGTATTATGGCGCCGGCCAACGTCTTCATTTTTCGGTGACCATATCAAAGGTCACAGCATGAGGTTGCACAATCGCATTTTTTCCTGAAACTTATAAATATAATAAATTAAATATATTTTATTTTGTTATAGGATCTAAAAATACATAATATGGAATTAAATATTTTATGCTTTTATAGAAAATATTATTTAGCTAAATATAAACTGCCGTTATTAAATTTCACGATTGTTTTTATACTAAAATCTTGAAGTTTCTAGTTCCAATATTGTAGTTGATTTTTTTTTATAAATTTGTAGAAAAAATAAAGCTAACGCAATACTTTATAATACAAGTATAGAATATTTACAAAAATCAAGTACTTATTCAGTGTAAATCACTTAATTGTTTTTAAGACACGTTAATCTATACAATGATCGACATATACATTTTTTCAAACAAATAACAATGGTAAGTGTTTTATCTAATTTTAATCAATTACTGACTATATAAATATATTATACATGATAAATCTCGCATGTTAGTCTTAAATATTTGATTTTTCATCATCAACAGCTATTTAGTAACTGAATGAAATACTTGATAGTTGATACTGTATAGAAACTACCTTTTTTTATTGGAGCATCTTAGTGTCCATTAAATTCGCATTACGGCTTTGTAAGGCTCATACTATATTGCAAATCGTTTGAAAAATGAGAAGGTAAACCATCTGGTACCTTCGTTTGAAAAGGAAAATAAATAGGTACAAAAAAACCCTTTCAAACAACACTTTTTTTTATTTCATAAGTAAAAAATCAATGTGAAACATTATTAAACCATCACAATCACACATCAGATCTGAGCTGTAATAAACGTATTATAATATATTATGGGTTAAAAACTTTCTACATTGAAGTGAAGTAGTGATCACCATTTGGTTTTTATCTTATTTCATTCTTAATGTTTCTATAATATTATTTATAGTGAAATTTTTTTCTAAAAGTGATACAAACGTAAAGTAAGACAATAGTTTTATTTCACTATTCATACGCCATACCAAAGTTAACTAATATTTAAGAATTGTAAAATCCTTGCTTTATAATTAAAGAATAATTGTTCACGGTCGATGAACTATCACAATCATATCATGAAGTCTGTATTATCTGAGTTTGAAGGTAGTAAAATTTCGAATTTGTCAACTAAGTCTTGGCAGAAGTACCCTATTTTTTTCATTATCCAACGCCTAAATGGTGGTGGTGTAGTAGTTGGCTCGAAGAAAAGAGGCAGAAGATAGAAATCTATATAGATTTGAGAGAACGTTTTTTAAATTTTATAATTTAAAAAAAAAACAGGGATCAAACATGGCATTCAAACCAATTCTCTCTCATAACCATCTCTGCCACTGCCAGTACATATTCTGCAGCTTCTTTTCTTTGTATCCCAGGTTATATTGCTCGTATGTTTGTCATCATACTATTCATCAATCTCTCAGAATTGTGTGGGATTTATGTCTATTGACTATTTAAGTCTTTCCAATAATAAAATAATACAAATATCCATATTTATTACGTCAATGCTGGTTTATAATTCAAATTTGTTTTTATTATATTATTTATTTGTTACTGAGGTACCTACTTTACATTTAAGTGTATCCACCTAGACATCGTTAGACAAAAAAGGGCTTTGGAAATTTCAATATTTATTTCGTTGGCTACAACTGAGAAACACGCGATATAAGGATTTATGAATTAATAAACTGTTCTAAGAGTGTTTTTTTTTTAGTTGTACCTATTTCCACAGTTCCACACTACCAGAGATTGACTGAGGTTTTAATGATTACGTTTGTATATATTATTAATAATATGATCTACCATGCTTATAATACTTATATAGGTACTATTATTATATACTTTTCTTATTATTTAAGTATATAAATAACAATATAATTGTATCACTATTAACAAATACAAATTTACTATAATGATTTTCCAGCGTGATTTTGAATTTCTTAACACATTATTATTTTTGTTACAAAATATTGTTTTTATTTTTTTTTTATAAGAGTACCTAACTATACAATGTAACTTATTATTTACTTGTCACTTACAAAATTACTTTGGATAATGAACTATGGTAGAAATGTCTACCAATGCTTCCTCCGTGTAAAAAATGTAGGAGAAGGAGGTTTAAATTAATAAGTTATGCTTAAAGTTTTAAACTATTATTAAATATGATAAATATTATTCTTAAATAAGTATTGAGTTAATAAAGGTTAGAGTGGGTTCATCTTTTTTAGGGAGAGTTTGCAATTTTTGGGTCCGTTCTCATACACGATAATAGCGGGAAGCCGTGAAATAAATTCAAGCGATAACATGTAAAAAAATGATCTCATAAATATGATGTTTGCAGACGAACGATGATTAACGATCAATTGTGCGTATATCAATAAAACATAATAGTCATGGCTCATAATAAACATTTTATAGAGGTACTTAAGGCCTAGACGTCCTGTTGTTCGAATTTCCATTTTCTTGTTGTGAATGTTGAAATAAAAAGCCATGTGTGACATGCCACGAGCCATAGCTATATTATGACGAAATGTGGTTGTGCGGTTTATCTTTAAACTATAATTTACTTAGAAATGTCCATAATAAATGAAAATTTACTGTACCTGTTACTGTTTTCAAAAACTAATGAACCGATGAAATATGAATATACATGTATTTTAAGAAAACTCAAAACCTAATTTTATCTCACATGGCGATTCAAAATATATGTTGCAGTAATTTTATCATATAAATATTCAAAATAGTGAAATATATATAGGTATTATAAAAGTTTTTTGATTTAGAAACATCTACAATGATTTCATAATTTCATAATTGTGTACAATATTTTAAGGAGATTTTGTTGGGTTAACTTTCAAAATTCAAATGAAAACCTTAACTACTTTTTTTTTAAACAGCTCTCAAGCATAGAGTTTTGCATTAGGTAATTAATGTTGTTCATTCACAAAAATTTATTTTTAAAATGTCTTCACATTGTGTTTGCGAAAAAAAAGTATTGGTTTCCATTTGAATTTCTTGAGTTGACCCCACTAAAATATTGTAAACAATTATTAAAATATCAAATCATAATAGATGTTTCTAAATCAAAACACTTTTGTAATATATATAACCTATGTATTATGTATATTTAACTATATAGAATATTTATATGATAAAATGGCTGTAACACATTTTGAATCACCCCGTAGAACTTTATCGATTTTGTTTCTATTTCGCTTTGATAATTTTGTTCAAGTAATTAAACAAAAATTTAATAAATGAACGAATTTTCTCAAATGAATTACCTATTTAAAGTTGAATTCTGCTGTGGAAAAAATAAAGAAACAACATGTGAAATCATATTTATCGGTGTAAAAAACTGATTGACTTTACGAGTAGGCACATGTAAGTGTAATACAAAAAGTTTCATATAGTATAACAGTATATTATTTTAAACTATTATAGTACAATACCATATACTAGCTGTTTATTGCAAACTGCATACATTTAAAAATGATTAGGTAATATTACATAAGTATAGTTACATTTTCTTAGAAAACTTCTTTTAGCAAGTATAACTAAATTATTATGTACCTACATTTCATAATATACCAAAGAGGTTGTCTAGAAAAACAACGTTGTATAAAATAATATTATTCAAGAGATAAATAATATTTTTAACATTTCCGAAATCCTTAAATAAAACCAATAAATATACCCAAGTTATACGAGTAGGTATATTATTCATTTTGTATTTTAAATGTAAATTATAATACGTTCCAAGTTAACGGAAATGATAGAACCTGTAGTGATTTAAATAATGCAAAAGTTTTTTATTACAGTATTTGAGTATTCTAGTATGGAGTATCTATACTAGGAGACGTATGTTGGTACTGGAGTAGGTACTCAATCATTTTTTATAATACTCATAGTATATTAATACTTCTCATATTTTTAAGTAAGTACTGAATTGTGATTCTAATTTCAATTTAATATTTAAAATCAGTATAATTTCATTATCACAGTCGTGATAGATGGACACCAGTTGCATTAATGTCTATAAGTCGTAACTTACAGGCGCGGATCCAAGAGGGGCTAAAGGACTTTAAAGCTTAAGTTCCTCCCCTTCTTGGATTTTTTATATATTATGTTTATAATAAATACCTAATTTACATACGTCGCAATATTCTTACATTTAAAATATAAATATATACCATTATTAAAATTGTTAACAAATCATATCTGGGTGAGAAAAAATCGATAAATTATGGGTAAATACCTATTATAGTCTACACTACAAATGTTATAAAAGGTTTCGAAATAACGATGAAAATGTAAAAATAAAAATAAAAATAAAAGGCTAGGTTAAGAGTTAATTTACAACGTTTAGGTAATAAAAGTTTAAAGTTTAAAATATTCTCATCCCTTACATAATATTAGCATTTCACGTTTTATTTTTTTACACCAAATGTACTATGGAAGAAAAGAAAATCTAAAAATAAATTTAGCCACTCCGCCTCCTCTAGTTCCTTTAGATGTATATGGCCTTCGTGCCTGGGAATCCGTAGTCGTGCTAGCGTTGTAGGAATTATAGGTGGTTAATGTTGTTATTTATTTATTTTTATCTCTTACTAACTATCAAGAATCGAAGAACATATATGCTATTTGTGGTAATATAATGATAACCTATACTTCTAGAGTGCTGGACGTTGGACATCTATTTCTGTCTAAATTCTGGTGACTTGTTAAGGTGTAACGCGACAACGCGCATTATCTAAAAAATGGTCCTTTCCATGACCACCACAAAAACCCAGCCAATCAGAACACGGCAATAACATCCAAAAGCCGTCGCCGTCACACGACTAAGCGTACACCGGCCACACACAAAATTGCCTTACAATTTATGGACTCATCGGGCGATTTACCAACCACCCTAACGTCCGACGAACTTAACTTAGAAATACTCCGGTAAACTAAAGGCCCTTTTCAAGGCTCACACAGTCATGAACACTCTATTGGTCACTTATTTAAGTACCCATCACCGTCCCAGTCTGGTTCGTCACACGACTTCCGCCTGTGAAAACTCGCTCCACCATAACTATTATATTGTATTAATCTGAAACGATTCCTTACTATTTTTGTACGATAGGACCACACCTGCAGAGGCTAATCACCCAAAGCACCACCGCCGAACCGCCGAACCGCTTACTTAAGCCTGCAAGTCGGTATAAGCTTTACTGACCCATTGTATAATAATAATTATGAACTTGTTTAAAATATTCAAAGACAAATAGGTTGAAGTTGTTCATTCACCCCGGTGCTCCTTTTCAGACTTCAATAATTATTTTTACGAATGGATGATTGTTAAAAAACGTATTGAACTCAAACTATATGTTTAAAATATGAGTGGTCGCATTATGCGGATCGCTGAAATTTGAAATCGTAAGATAAAAATTCAACATTCATTACAGTGTATAGTCTTGTATATAGATCACGATGTATTATCGGAAAATCGAAAGTTTTCTATTTTTCAGCTGGTCTCGTTGTTATTGTTCATCTCTTTAAAATGATGAAGATTGATTTGTTCGACTGTACGTCTCTTATTCCGTGACAATTTATTTCTCACGCCCTCTTATTCCCGTCGCTATATAGGACAGCTTGCGTGTAACCATCCCACGCAGATTGACATGGATAAAATGCCTCAGCTCTACCCCGTGTTGCTATTACCATCCAATGTTCTATTTTGTACCCTGCGAGTGCCGTATAGTATTTCGACATAATTCATGTTCGCAAAACATCACTTAATAAATTCATTGATTTTCGAACAGAGATAAACTAAAAAGAAAAACTGAAATATAGAATAAATAGTTACCTATCTACTACAATATACACGTAGTGTATCATATGACCTCATTTCGTTGTACACAATAACACTGAGGTCGTTTTTATAAATATTATATTACATTCTGTGTGTAGAAGTAAGATACCTTAGACCGCAGTTTTCGTAGACATTATGTATTGGCAAAAGTTTTACAAAAAATCCTCGAAATAAAGAAAAAACAAACTCTTAGAGCTAAGCTTCTCGGAAGTAGATTAGTGTTTAGCTATATGCCAGATGGCGTACGTTATCATATCCTTTAATATCGTATGTTTAGGAAAATATAAGTTTCTGTTCCACTAGTTATGTTTATTTAATCGTGTAAAATTGAAATATATCTCATGGAATAACGAACTACCAATTTTCACGATACACGATTAACATTAAAAATATAGTGATTTAGATAGTCTAGGTAAGAGGTTACTAACACTCCTTAAAACATTTTACTTTTCTGAATTCGTGAAGGTATGTAACCTACCCAACACAATTTCAATGCAACTTCCAAGAAAGTTAAACATTTACTACATCTAAATTAATATTTGCCCCCATAAAAAAAATTGGTCAGCATCTAAATTTAATTTTATCGAATCGTCTAATTTCAATTGATAGCAACGTGGTTGTAATGATCATTCACATAATATAATAGTATGTAGTATTATAACATTATGCAGAAAAATTTACCTATATCCACGAAAACGCGAATAACGCATATGCCATCGATATGTCGTTGTTGATATTGTCCAAACAAAACCAACTGGACATAGTTGCTTATATGTTTATAAAAAGTTATTTAAGATAACCGTTTTGATCTACGTGAGCACACTAATCAAAAACAAAAAATAGACGGGTAGGTATTATAAACAATAATACAATAACCTATGCTTGCATGCGCGCGTAATAACCTATTAATAAAATTGTTAATTAATATATAGGCATATACAAACATAATATAACGTGTTACGAAATAGACAATTTGATTAAAGTATCAAGAATAAAATACGTTTTACTTCATATACCTACTTATTATTATATCGAGAGATACAAAAAATTGTCATTGAAACGTCCTCCGATAAATTATATTATTTTATTTTAATACATCACTGTTGTTATTACAGCTATTCGTCCGCGAACGGTCGGTCGTATGGCTTTTTTCCGCACCAGTGTCATCGGTGTGCGTGCATCGCGTATTTGCATTTTGCATATTATACGGTTGTTGTGCACAAAATAGTTATCGCGCCGGTCAAATAAGGCAATTCAACCGGCCATTTAGGTGGCACTAAATTAATTCGATTACTTGTACAGCGATGCCAGTTTACACGCTACACTGTGTTGCTGGTGTGCAGTTATAACAATAATGATATAATATTATGATCACGAGTCGGGGTAGGCTCCGTATTATCATTATTTCATAATCGTAGAGCGTGTGGAATGTAGTTGGCCACAATTAAAGATATATCTGTAATCGCGATGTAGATGATGTACAATTCATAGATAGTAAAAACATGGATATTACGTGATTCAAACGTGATTCCGTACAAAAATATACTGCAAGTATCTATACGACTACCTATACCTACTTAAAAATATTTTTATTTGTATTTTTAACTGCAAAAAATATATGAAATTAAATACCATTTTGTCAATTTTTTTTAGAATGAATACAAAAATAAATGTATAGTTATCTATTCATGTATGTCTTATATAATAACATAGTTTAATTACATTGATTTAAACTAACCAGTCATTATTTTTCCCTCATCACATACCTTTTTTAATTCCTATAATAGTCGAATACTCGTTTAACATCTAAATACAATAATTATACTTAAACACATTCGGTGTAATAAAATAATAAATGATTATAACACATAATTTAAATAATCAATGCACAAAAATACGTGTGTGAAGTTGGCCCCCCCACTTTAACCCAGTAACTTCAAACCACTCTAGAAAAATTGCTATTAATTTGCTAGAATTTGCTATGCACTTTTTACAATGGCATGGTTTTGGTTTTCCCAGGAAAAAATTGTTTATAAAAATTATAATAAAATCATAGGTATAAATTATTATTATTACTGTATCAAGAGTAAGGCCATACCGCTTTTTGGTTAATTAATCATCACAAACCTCCTGCATATAGGTACATCTTTGTTTATAACCGTAGCTCATAGGTATACTCTTTGTTAACCTCGGGATCCATTCCATATATTATAATAATTTATAATATTAATATATCACGTGGTATTGTTTAAAATAGATTCTCATAATCCCATAGTTGCAACTATTGGACCTCATTCATAGAAAGGCCGTAACCCTCATATTTTTTCTTCATTAATCTTTATTGTCATAACATATTCCTCACACTCCATTGTACTATGTTAAAGCTTATGTTTTTAAGTGGCTTTATGATATGTAAATATAATTGTACAGTAATATTAATTATACAGTATAAATATTATGTATAAAACTATTTTTTAATGGGTAAATTTAAATTTTGTTTTCATACAAATTGTCTGACTTTTAAACATTTTATTTGCAATATACCTATCGTAATTCTTTATTACATTGACGACATTAAGATTAAAAAATGTGCATACCCAACCAAATTTGAGGAACGGTCTTGAGACAGGCTCATGTTTAGCCATTTTTTAATACACCCCATTTAAAAATTATTTTTTTTCGAGTTAATATTCAATAAAATATATTTCCCCAGGCCATTACCGAAATTCGCCTAAAAATATAACCTAAATCGCTAAAATAGTACTTATAAACCGTATACGGCTAAACAAACGTATAAACTAATCTCGCGAGCACGTTTTAATAGTACACAATGTAACCGTTTTTAACTATTTAATTTTACTTTATTTACACGACAGATGATAAGTATCGTACATTATTGTATACCATACCTGCAACTAGACATTCAGCGAACTTTCAATAATCATTTGTTTACTTTTCAGCCATTATTTTCTCAACAATGTAATCGCGATTTCACAAAATCAACACAAAATAATAATGATATGTTGTATTTATTCTTCGCGAGAACTAAAACATTTTAATATAATAGTTGATTCTTTGAACAGTAGTCAACACAAGTAATTTTAAGATACTGACAAATTCCATATGCCAAAGCAAAGCAGAGTGTAATATATTTCTGAGAATGTTTATGAATAAAAATCTAATTTCAAACGAATGGTTAGTTGTTTATGGCTTAATAACTTTTATTTAGATACAGTGGAGTAGCCAGGTTTATGAAATGATGGGGTAGAGGGGGTCAGTATAAATTAAACTAAGTCTTTTGCAGTTTTCTAATATAAATAAAATATTTAAAAGAGGGAAATGTTTCCTGGGGTTGGGGGGAGGGGTTAATCACTCAAACCCCCTGTCTACGCCACTGGGTAGTTATTTAAACTTATGTTGAGCTAACTACACCAGCAAAAGGGTATCCTGTTAAATGTTAGCTCACTACTAATGAGTAACAATAATAAAAATATAATTGTGTTATTTTTATTTTTTTTACTTTTATATATGAAACTTGGAAATGTAATACGAGATTCCTCATAAGTTGTTCTGTCTGAAATTAAAAAAGAAAAAAGTAGGCTGCAGCTCAATTGTACAATTGGTTTCGAGTGTACTATGTCATTAAGTAAGTTACTGTAGGAAAAATTTTCAATTTTAATTTAATGATTACTCATTTTGTACAAAAGGCGATTATATAATATAGCTTATATCACTATTTATATTACAATAAAAGTAATTTATTTTACTGTAAATAATAGGTAGCTAAATTTATTTTTTCCAGAAAAATTGAATTTGAGAATATCATTATGTGTGTATAAAATATGATTATAATGTACGAAAAGTTTCAAGTCTTCAAGAAAAATATTTATGAATTGCAAAAAAATTACTAAAACCTATTTCTTTATTCTTTCGATTATTCTTCGTTTACATATCTCGTTTCTTCCAAATTTGAACTTAAATATCTATGAAAAATACTGTGCATATCACTTTGTTCTTTAAATTTTCTCTGGTTAAAGAATGAAGAACTTTGTTTTACATTTACAAAAGACTTGACTATAAAAATATTGTAATTTTTTAACAACAAAATAATTTTTAAATGTTCATTATTATGACGAATTTTATCAACATTTGAATTTAAAATTCGTATAATCAAAAATTGGGATTGATAACAACTAAAAAAAATTTCTAATTTCAAAAGTCTATAAAAAAAGGTACTCAAAAAGAGTGAGAATATTTTGAGAGTGGTATCATGTGTATAGAAAAAAATTAATGTAAACTTTTGGTGAGTTTAAAGTATTTGAATTAAAACAAAATAAGAAATTCGTTTGATTTTAAATCGTTTATACATGAACATGAATATACAATTTCATTAAACTTTTAATACCAGACCTGCATAAAAAAATATATGTGGACTTACACTCAAAATGTGTCCTTTCTTATGTACCAACTAGATCTGATTTGCTATTAAAAAACAACCCTTGCTGATGATCAAAGCATATTTTTTACCATAAATCGTAATACATACACAAAGAAAAAACACATGAATGTAAAATCAATACATTCATCATTCAACTGAGGCTCTAAAAGTTTAACCTAGTCGCATACATTTTTTATGACAATTTAAAGTTCAAGCTTTAACTATATATTTGATATTCAAACGTAAAATAACAATATCACCTAGATCAATTTAACTAGTTATTTTGTAATAATTAATAAAATATAAACCGTACAACTTGAATAACGACATTACAAGTCCATATTTTTACGATATTAGACATTTAAATGATTAAATTTTTAAATTAAGGTTTACAACAAATGACAAAAATGTAATATTTTATAGGTGTTATTAAATAAATGTTATTCAACATTAAACATATCCTAATATAGAACAAGTGGTACCTAATATGAATAAATATAAAATATCATTAGAAATATTTAGGTGATGGCATATCGTTTTCACTTAGTACCGATTTATCATCAAATTTAAATTCAACACATCATTAAAGTTATCTATACTCAATGACGAAGTAGGTGCACTAGAAGCCTACTACAGCACACTGACTTTCTTGGGGGTTTTTATGAAGTTTGCGACTTGTATGCAAATGTTCAACTTTTGTAGTTGGCAAACAGCCAACAGATATCAACTATATAACTTGTTTGTGCGTGCTTAATGTTTATAACATCGAACTCTGTGTTTAAATTCTATTTGAATCTTCATACTTGTGTGCGTATATTGCATAATATATAGGTCCTGTAGCTATCCCTACGTGATTCATTTAATTTCAAAACAATTTGGGTATAGATAATCACTTGAACTAGAAAATATGCATATTTTGTAGATGACTAAGTAATATTTTTTATATTTATTTTCTTTGATATATATTATACTTCTAAATTTTTTTTTGTTAAGATACTATAGAATATACAAATTAAGATACATTTTTTTAGAATATATACAATATGTAGCATAGTGTTATGTAATAAACACAGTTTTAGATTGTATATATTTAATTTATTTACATGCATTTTGTGAGGAGGGGATGCTATCCAATGACAGAACCCCCAATCAAATCAATTGACAAGTGGTGATTTATAAGTTCCTTATACAAGTGTTTTCTAGATGAAGTGGGGTGGGGACTTTTTAAACTTTTTTCACTACCTGAATATTTCTGACAAAGATATACAATATATTCATATTACTCCTCTTTTTAGTATATTATAGATTGTAAAGTAAGTAATATTTAATATATTACACAACTTAGTAAATTAATAAGTGATTACTATACTCGTACTATAAGTAATACTAATACCAATACTAATTACTATAAATAGTACTGTAACAAATCATTTTGAAGTATTTTTTACATTTTAGCAATCTTATTTTGAAAATAATAATTAGAAAAAATATAAATTGTAACTTGTATTTAAAGGTAAAATAACAAAGTACCTTGGTACTAGTTTCTAATTGATTTTTTTCAAATACCTTGACTATATAATATTATATTTAGATATAATTTGTCTTAATTCAAAACAAATACGTTGTTTCGTTGCAACTCTACTGGCCCTAGAATTATAATTTTAATATTGTCACGGTTGTAACGATTATAGCATCAAAACAAAATTATAAACCGATATTCCATAACACCTGTCCCATAGATCCCGCAGGCCATAATTAAAGCTCAGAGAATCGAGCTTTTCCTCAGTATCTTGTAATAGTGTATATTTTTATATAGTGATCGATATCCCGTATATTTAAAGTTTGTATTATTAAATTGTATGGAAATCATATTGTATGAAATATAATTATGCATTACGCAAGTATAAAATATACCTAATTTGTTTTTTTAATCTGTGTTACACAGTATAACCAATTGACACAATCGCCCATCAATCGACAAAAGCAATAAAATTCACCCTTATTATTATATTATATTATTACTTTAAATTATCACCCGCTAGTTAACTTGTGTATTTACATGGGTGCGCATCTTCATACGACAACGTCATTAAATAAGAAAAAAGAGAAGTGAATTTCACATTCAATCCACAATATTGTACGTAGTCAAACTAGTATTTAAAGTCAGTGATGGATAAGCTTGGTAATTAAGATTAAAATTTTAAGAGCCTATGATTTATATTTTTTTTTTAAATACATCCATACGACCATATTATTCAATATTGTATACCTAGGTATACTTTTAATTCCTATTTAATTCCTATTACAAAATATAAAAAGATAATAAATTAATAAATAATAAAGAATTTGAACTTAATGATCAAAAGTATGTACAGTTAACTGTTAAATATAGACGAATGATAAAATAAATCAGTAAATAATCACGAAAACAAATCTTTGAATCAAATTAATGTACAAATGCAAATTATTTTGATTCCCGATACTAAATGCATTATTCAGTCTAGGTCACAAATAATTAATACTTGTATAATTATAGTAATACAAATTAAACATAATATATATACATATTTATCTAAATGAACATTCATCAACCCATGTAGCAGAAAAATAGGTAGAAAATAATGTCGAAAAGAATTTATCCATTTGTTGGGTTAATACCAGAAAAATACACAACATATTTACCTACTCACCGGGTATTTATCCACGGTACCTGCACCAGTCATTATTTGGTCCAAAATACCTAAGAAATTTGATTATCCTAATCAGGAATTATATAGCAATATATTACATATTATTATTACAAACGAGACATAAACAACAGTCTACTTCTTATAATGCGTATGTAATAATATATGAATAAGGTATCTATTTCATATTTTTATGTAACAATTATTGCAGTACACATATTACAAGTCAACGATTTTACAAGACATACTTTTCAAGTCCAAATCAAGTAGGTACTATTGTGTTGAATAGTGTTTGTTTTTGAATACACTCGAGTGGCGAGTAATCAGGTACGCATAAGTGTATACTTCACAAAAATGTGGTCAAAATTTAAATCACGAAAAAAAATAAATCTATTTACTTAACTATCTAATGATGTTCCTGAATAATTTCGTATAGGAACCTACTTGTGAATTAAAATATATATAATATTATAATGTGTGTGTCATCGAAATCTACAATTTAATATACTAATACAAATGTACAGTAGTTTATGCAATACTATATTATAATAAACTACTTAAATACGCTTATATGCCTGTGTATTACCTGTGCACGTGGTGGGAGCGGATGTGTATGATATTTTATTTTTTTTTTTTTTAGTAACGAATGTTATAATTAATGATTCCTATGTATATATTATAGTATAAGTCATTATCATCGCATCGATTAATATTAATGTACAAAAGTGTATTGTAATATTGCTATTCCACTGCAATGTCACGACGACAGTCGATATTATTATTATTATTATTATTATTAATACTGACGATACGTCCCGCGGGTCGATGGACAGATGATCTGTGCAGAAAGATTCACCTACGACTGCAGCGGCATGATAACAATTCAATTATTATTATTATTATTTTAATTACTGTTGTACGCACCACGCGATTTTCATTTTTCTCATTCGTTGGCGGCGACCACGGCGGCGGCGTTACGCGACGACCACGGCGGCAGTGGCGGCGCTGACACGACGGCGGCGGCGGCGACAGTGGCGGCGGCGGCGGCGGCGGCGGGCATNATGTGTAAGTTAGGGTATAATATTATACTAAATATATATTATATAGAATGTAGATCACAGAGCGGTGATACGAAACAGTTTATTGCCCCATGTTTACAGAGCCTCCTGATTTCAAAATATTAATATCATCTACTATTACCATTGGTATATAGGTTCATAAGGCGACAGTGGCGGCGGCGGCGGCGGCGGCGGGCATGGCGTTCGGGCGTCGGACTCGCGTCGTGTGCCACGGCGGCGTACGATTTTCGTGCCGCCGTCGCCGCAGCGCGCCAACTAGGACACACAGGCGCAGTGGACGCGCCGCCGCCGCCGCCGCCGCCGCCGCCCGCCTCGGGCTCCGTCGTCCGCGCGCGAAACCGGGTCACACCTATGCACCGCAGTTGTCCCGTGTGCGCCGCCACCGTACGGGGGTGTTTTTAGCGACCCCGCCGCCGTCGCACAGGGGTGTTTTTAGCAACCCCTCCGCCGCCGCCCTCCCGTCTACGCAGGCCTCCCCCGTCCGCAGTCCCCCCCCCCAACAGCGTGCCCGAGGGTAGTGGTTTGCGCGAGCTCGCGGAGTGTAATAATGTGTGCGGCGTGTGCGCGGCGTATGCGTATCGCATCCGTATATTATATAGCCGCAGGTACATATTATTATTATTATTGTTATTACAATACGTACAGCGTGATTCGCCGAGCACGTTCGGCACACCCCCTCCCCCTCATTTTCATCCACGCCGGTGAATTATACGTCGACGTTTTTAGACTTTACTATTTTTTTTTTGGTTTTTGGATCTTTCGGGTACCTACGTATATACCATTACACCCTTCGAGACCATCATACTATAATTATGTTGAAATACTTTGATTTTTTTTCATACCATTAGAGGACTTTTCTTTGGTTTCCAACTTTCCTGGCGAGAACCACCCCTTTTTACTGTTAAGTAAATAATTAGTTTGAAAATGTTTACGAGTATCAATCGAAATAAGAACTACTATAAAAGTTTTGAGCTGTAAATGTGTAAATCCTTGAGTTGGGTAATAATGGTATCTCAAAGAATGAAAAATAAATTTAATATTTATTCAAATACCCATTATATACTCGGACAATATTTACAAATTGTTTTAATTAATAGATTAGTATAAATTATTATAATTTTCAAATCATCACAGAGCCTCCTGATTTCAAAATATTAATATCATCTACTATTACCATTGGTATATAGGTTCATAAAGGCTTATAACTTAGAAACTACTGGTACGAATTTTGGTTTTCATTCATCAGAATATCCAAAAACGAAATGAGCTTGACAAATTTACAATCATACGAGATGTTTTTCATTTAAAAAAAAATTGGAAATAAATGGAATAATAGATATGAGTTTTCAAAAATTGGAAAATGTGGTCTACGACCTAAGTATGTTAAAAATTCCAAAAATCAAAATGTTCCTATATAATATATATGGTATACACACAATAAAAGCTTAAAATGTGGTTGAGAACTTGCTCGGTGAATCACTCCGTATATTGTTAGTATACAGAGTGATTTGTACAATAATACAATATGTACACACACATATTGACGTTAATTCAGTAGCGTTATTTATAGCTTATGGGTGGAAAGTGATGTGAATAGATTTGAATTACGTTTTTAAAAATGAATATTATTGAAAAAAAATTATTCAAGAAGTAAAATATGTATTAATGTGTGAAAGTGAAATCTTCCGCATGGAAATTCGTATAAAAGAAATATAATCCTATCATATTACCTTTTGTTGAGCTTTAGATATATGCCACATTGTCAATGCATTAGTTTTACCATTAATAATCATTTTACCATTGTATTTATAATCAACAGCAATCTAATTACTTATTAGACACCTTTTTAATATTAGTAACCTAGCACGTCACACCTCATAGAGCCAATAGTATGTTGAAGTTATTTTATTCAAATTGTTTTTTTATACTTCTAAGTGAGACGTGGTTGAAAGACGAGTAATTGAGTATAATAATATTTTATATTGTGAAAATGAATAGCTATCAAATTATCATGTAGAAATAATATTCAAATCTTACGGGATTTTTCATACCTCCTTATGAGTCGATTCGCCAACATGTTCATAGGTACAGAGTTTTAATAACTGTGGTTAAATTCGACTACCTGCAGGTTGTAAAGGTGGCTATCAGTTTATCCTTAAATGTCGGATGTGTAAGTTAGGGTATAATATTATACTAAATATATATTATATAGAATGTAGATCACAGAGCGGTGATACGAAACAGTTTATTGCCCCAAATTTGGTATCTTTTAGATAATTATTTTTTAAAGTAGTTATAATATAAACTATAGTGCGTAGTTTTTAATGTAAATGTATTTTCATACTTAAATGAATCTACATTTCTAATGCATATTTAATTACTTTATCCGAATTTGTGTAGTTTGTGAATTATTCTTCAGCTATAGATAATTCAACTAGAGTTGTTTGTAACAATTGTAAAACATGTATTGGTCATATTTTTACAAAACAATTTAAACCCGCAGGCAGCAGAAACATTTACTGAGTGCATACTACAATGTGACACAACATGACTGCCTACTTTGTATATGATTATAACTTATGATATCAGATAATATATATTTACTAGATTTTAGGAACATAGACAACGGCCTTGAAACCACAGAACAGATTCTTATATCAATGTTGACTACCTATCTTAATGTTTTTATTTAATAATTATGTGTATAGTCTGTATACAACTAATATTTCAATAAATGCAGAGGACTGGGATTGGCTATATCACTATAATTATTGTATAAATAAAATTTAAAAAAGTGGGTAAGTGGATGTCACTCTGCTGTACATTAGGTGTCTAGGAGGTCGCTGTAATGGATGGTATTAAATTTGAATTCAATGATATCTTATCATTGTATACGAAAAGCGATTCTGAGCGGAGACGGTAGTCAGTTTAGGATATTTTATATTGTTATTACTTATTATTAATATGGTAGCCGGTAAGTTGAATTAAAATTATTCTTAAATTATCAGTAATGCTGAAAAAATATTAAATATACCTACGTTAAATTGGGCTGTTTTAGAACCGAATTACGACAAAATGAAAAACGTAATTTTGTATTAATTTGCAATTTTGTTCAAATTTGAACTGAAATGTTTGTTAAATATAACTGTAGGTATTCATATATTTCTTAGATTCCTTAGTTAGAATTTTTTTTTGTTAAACGTAGACAAACTTGTAAGAAATCTTGTATTAAATTTTTAAATCTTATGTATCAATAGAACATTTTTCATGAATTTCTAACTAAATATAATTTGCTAATTTTAGTGATTTTTAAGAATTTTGTCAAAATTCTAAGTTTAAACGCCTATGAAAAATTATTGTGGATTTACGCTAAACTTTTTTTAAATTTCTATTAACAACAATTTACAAGAAACCTTGTATTACATTTACAAGTTTTTTTATCGAGCAAAAATTTTTTTATCAACTTAAGTTTAAAAACAACAAATAATCATAGAAAAATTTCATATGCCTATAAGTAAATCAACACAAATCAAAATATTTTGAAAGTTCTACGATATATAGAAAATGCTTACACAAATGTTCGGTGAAAATGTCATGTATTTACTATAATTTTTGTTGGAGTTACACTAAAAACAAAAAACGATTTTTTCAAAAACTAGTTTTGCATAAAAATTCCCGTTTTTCCTGTTGCTTTTGAAAACTTTTGGGAATTTGAAATTTTGACCTCCCGAATGCACCAACTAGATTCACTTTCCTACCAGAAAAGTTGCTGTTGAAGAAAATAGAACACTTTTACTGCAGGAAACCGTGATAAACAGACACAAAAAAATAAATAGATTAATAAATAAATATAAAAACACACATTATTGTAAAATCAATACATTTATCGTTCCGCTCGGAAGAATCTAAAATCAGGTATTAATTTATTAATAAATCTTCTACCGTTTTTTAAAATTTGTTGATAGAAAAATAATTAAACAATGAGCTGATTAACTATCAAGATTCAAGAATATCAATTAGAATTTAGATATCTAGTCACAATTCAATAATATTGTTCGTCAATTTGTATATTATGTGCCTGTGTTAACAATGAAAATGCCTAACCTAATCTATAGTTCGTTAAACTGAGATCAATCTACAAGATATCTTAGTATGTTCATTAATTACAATTAGTTATTATATTAAATATAATATAATTACTTAATTTTTTTTTAATAGTTTACTTATATGATCACATTCAACATATAATTTACATACATTACCTCTTTTTCTCTGAGCTTAAGTTTAGGTTACATAATGTAGCATAATTAGTTACCTGTATTATTTTAAGCTGATTAGGTATAATGTCTCTCCTTGAACACTTAATACAGCCATAGACTTTTGATGATAATATGTTATATTTTGGATTATCTATTATAATGTTATGCATCTGTAAACGCCAATAACAATAAAAATGCATTGCCATTAGTAATGGCAGTAGTTAACATGAAAAACATTAATAATACATTTAAAATCCTATTTTCAATTTTTAATCTGTCATTATTATGATAATATAATACATATTTTATTATTATATACCTACCTAATATCTTTCATAACTTATTTAAACCTCAATATCAAACACACTCGAAGAGATTATTATTCATAAATGTATTATTCCTTATTCAATAATATTGTTTGTTTGGACATTAAGGCGTTTCTTAAAATCATCTTACGAAATTAATTAATATCTCGGAATTCCCTTTTCGTTGTTCATGTTTAACTGGTAGCTGCACCAAATTAAACATAACCACCCTCAATTTTCAAGTGCGCACGGGTGACTGCAAGCATGCACTGTAATACTCTGTGATTATGGATTTTTGAAATTTTTACAAAGTCCACTTTAACATTAAAAATTGTTTTCCGTCTCATTTACTTTTTTTATTACACTATGCTTTTCCATTTATATGCAATTGTTAAAATTCATAATATTTACATCATAAACCTCAAAACCTTCCAATGGCCCGTTAAACACATAAAATATTATATTAATTCTACTTTCAACTTATTGTATTGTATATTTGTATATTGTATGTTTATATAGTTTACTTGAAATCACGACGTCTTAGCACTTGTATTGCATTCAAATATCTAACCTTACGAGATAATAAAAATTCATAACTCTTCTTTGTTTGGGTTTTTTATTTAAATTATTTTTAAAAAAAATTCTTTAACTTATCTGCATTATATAATGGGTAATATGATTTAAATGTTGAGGTTTTTCAAGCGATACTTTAACCACTATCAATCGAATAATAACTTTTATATGCGTATATATTAGCTTTTATTATCTTTATCATTAGATGTATTAAAATGCTTAATTAATTAAAATCCATAACTACTAACATTGTTTGTAAATAAAAAAAACCTATAGGCCTGTATTTATTCTGGAACGGTGGAGATTTGACAAAAATGGCAATAACCAACGTCCATTTTATACGTATATGAATATATGATGTATAATCATGTCATGTGAGTTATCAACACTACTCCAAAAAATTCGTAATTTTGGTATATTATTATTTTAATTATGCGAGACTAAAGTACAATACAATAAGGATACAGGTTTTTACTGGAAAAAATATGTTTTGAAATATTTTTTTTACATGATTTAAAGTCATTATAAAACATTATATTTTTAAATTTTTTAATTATTTAGTAACAACGTGACTTTTAAATTTCATATTCCAAAGCATAATATTTCCTTGAAAATTTTGCAATACACTAATTAAATTTATTACGAGTAAGTACCTACCTATTTAATAATTTAATTATAACTTTATTTTGTCAAGTATTTAGTATCTTTTTATTTGTTTTTTTTTGTTGAAATCCACCTTATTATTATATTTACTTATAGTTTGTACTGTTTTTGAACACTGCCCTGTATGATGAAGTAAATAAATAAAGAAAATATAACTCATAAGTATTTCAAATTTAAAATGATAAACAAGAGAATGAGAAACTTAAGGTGTGGGTAACACCAAAACAAAATCTAAACTTCGCATAGGCGAAGCCACACACATAAGTTATAACTAATTACCTATAATACGCTTATTCATTCAAAATTAAATAATAATTTAAAATGATAAGTATAATTATAATTAGGTAATACTAATAGTGTAAGTGGTAAAATCATAACTCTAAAGACTTACGATGCGGTGGATCAACTCAAACAACTTAAAGTTGAAGACTTCCAACACTGCTTCAAAAAGTGGCAGGAGAGATGGAACAAGTGTATAACATCGGGTGGTGATTACTTTGAAGGAGACTAATACTTGAAATATTATTTGTATATTTAAATAAATAATAAAAAAAAATCCCTGTATTTTTTGATCACACCTCGTATAGTGCACTTTTGTAACACGGCGTTATGAATAGGCAATTGAGGCACATATGTTTGTGTGTTCATTTGTCAAGTTATTATAAATAATTATTTCAAATATTGTTATTTTATTGAAATTAATCTAACCAGCTGCTAAAGTTATAAGATTCAATAAAATTATTCTGAATTTTGATTAATATTTATTTATTTACGTTATGTATTCAAGGGTATTAACCCTTTTACAAAATATATAAAAAAAGGTATTCAGACTAATTCAAAACTAATAAGTACATATTATGGCAAAAGAGAAACATTTTTTTCTCTTTTCTTTTGATTAATGAATATCTTTTAATAATATGTTTTTAATTAATAAATAACATTCAAAATATTGTATAGTATATTTTATTGTATAGTATAGACAATAGACATCTTAAACATTCATCTGCCAACCCTAATTTCCAGCGAATCCTAACATATAATAGTGAAATTTGGGCAACCAGCAAGGGAAACACCAAGAGTTTTATCTTTGATTGAAATATTTTAAGAAAATTGTTTTTTTTTTTTTTATTGAACTTAAGCCCAGCTACTAAGACCATTAGCTGTTGTAGGGGTAAGGTTGGTGCTGTAAGTTGTTTTTACGATTGTTTTGGATTGTTACGGTAGGCAGAAAACACGTGTATGTGTGGCAAGGTTTTTAACTACTATGAACCCGGGTGGTCACCCATCCGGGAGCTAGTAGCTGTGGCCGTTACTTACTCCCAGTCACGTTCCGCGACTGGTAGCAGCCAACGCGCCACGCCAACCCACAAAAATTGTTTTTAAAAATGTATAAACCTTTATATTGTAATCGAGGCAAGATTGCAAGAAACGTAACTATATGAGAGAAGAAATTACAGAGAACTTATAGAAAGCCAAATATCCTCTTATACTCGTATAATACAAGTAGAAGACGAAGACTTGAATAGTTATGTAGTGCAATAGAAAGGGGATGGACAAATTATTAAACAAGTGCTGGTGACAGAGATGAGAGGGAAAAAATCCCTAGGTGGACTTTACACAAGATGTAAGGATTCGGTCATCAAGGGTCTGATAAAACTACAGGGATATAAGAATTTTTCCATGCCAACGTTGGTCCTTGGAGGTCTGTTCAGCCATACCCGATGATGAGAACAATAATCTTTTTACTTATTAACTATACAGTGATAAATATGAAAATAAACGATTCACAGAGTCGTAGAACTTTGACTAGCCCAAATTCTCGAGAATTTATAATATAAATCAGGAGTCCCTAACCTTTTCAAACAAGTGAGCTACATTTGAAATTGTAAGTCCCCGGTGATCGACATCCAGGAGAATTTGGATCTTTATTAAGAGATTTGTTGTACGAGCAAAAAAAAGGGGGTCTAAGCTCCAAAGAATAAATATTTGTTGTTTCTTCATGGTGATGGTAATAATAATAATAATAATGTAATATTTTAATAATACACGAAAAAAAAAGTAAAAAAAAATATTAAAGTTATAACTGACAATAATTCTGACTATCACGATTGACCGATTATGGTAAATTCCTAGAATACAATAAAGCAATCTACATTATCTGATTATTTATTACCCGATCGACTGATAACGGTAAAATTAATTTTTATAACTATCGACCTATCGATCGCGATCCAGTCGTTGGCGACCCCTGATGGCCTGATGTAAATAAATAAAATCCCGTTAAAATATAACATTAGAACAATTATTAAGTATACTAACTACTTATTCTACCAAAAGTCCGGACCACAGAGTTAAACTCGATAATAAAGCCTGTTGCTTATAAAATATAATATTATTTTTGTATTTTATTTTAGCATTTAACTATCAGAGTGTAGTTGTTGAATTAATCAAAACAAATTTGGGCATATTGGTCCCACTCAGCTATACTTTAGGTGTCGTGTGGATCACTCAGATGGACGTGATAAATTTTTGAATTCAATAATAATTATTGTGTACGGAAAAAGATTCTGAGAGCGAGGACTAGTTATATATTACTAAAAGTATATTTTACAATATTGTTGCTACTTGCTTGCTAGTAAAGTAATTTATATTTCTACTAGATAGGTATTAGTAAAATAGTAATACTGCAGTAGGTAGCATGAATTTTATTATTGCCAAAAAAAATTGCATTTGAAAATGTCATAGTAATGTACATACAATATAATAATATACTTTAAAAGAGTCAATTACCCACGGATAATACTTTTAAATTATAAAAAATCGTTGTTCTTTGTTGACCTATCTAATTTAGTCCAAATTTGAACTTCTTGGTCTTTTGGTTCTAATATAAACTACTTTCGAGTAACTAATAACTTAGTATTACATTTTCAAGCCTTAGCAAACATTACAAATTATGTTGGTTATTTTGAAATTTTTTTAAATATCAACTTCAAATTATTTTCCTTATTTGAATACAGGATGTATTCTGCATGGATATTTTATCCCAATACCGTGTATGTTGTTATATGCTTTTTGAAAATAAATTATGTCTAATTCATTAAGCTTTTCTTTATAAATTCCATTGATTTTTCAAAAACCCGTTTTACGAAAAATACTTGATTGGTCATCTTCTCTAAAACCACTTAGATGACCACTAATTATCTTTTCAGCTGTTTTTACTATTTTTGAATACATGTAGTTAAAAGAAATTGTATAATATTGATGCAAACTTTGTGCCATTCGGTATTCCTCTAAGCTTATTACAGCTGTGTGACCGAGAAGTCTTCGGGTATTTTTTCCGTTTCCCCGTTTCCGTACCTACCTATCCAATTTTTTTTTCAATATTCGTTGAGGTTATTAATTCTTCTCATATTTTCTTTCACGGAACCTTGTTCTCTCCAGGTGCTTTGTGATCCACTAACATTAATTTAGTATTTAGTCGAAGTAGTATCTGTTTTTTTTTTTTGTTTTTCATGATCTATGTTCTCAATGGTCCGTCATCGTTCTTTTATTCTTTATAAACCTTTCTTCTAGTTATCTCTCATAAAATTCTACTAAATTGTATACATATAGCTATCTTGTTCAGTGACTTCTGCACTCCATCTCTGCACTAAGTATATATCAATCATACATTGTACATATTTTCTTTTTAAATTTCTTAAGATGTTACTAGCTTTTCTCTTGCTGTATCTATTTCTTTACAAAATCACTCTCTCTTATTTAAGTCCACCAGGCACCAGCTATTTATTTCTACCTTGCTAGTTTTATTCTCTAGATCGCTTATATTGCTTCTTCACATATTTTATTGAACTAGGGCTTTAATTAAGATTTCATCCTACTCAGCACCTCCAAAGGCGCATATTTATGGTTTCCAAGTTTCATGCAAAAAGTGATAAAGTGAATTATTTTGATTCTTTTTGTAAATTTTAAATTTGTACTACTTCAAAATCATTTGATTATTTCAGTTAAACTAGTTATGCATGTTTAAATCACAACATAGTTGCCAACATGCAAAAAGTGATCATGTGAAAAAAAATTATGATGTTATATCAAATTTAAAAAAAATTATAATAATTTAAACTAGATAATTTGTTGCATAACGACAACAATCTTTTTATCGTCGGTCGGTAAAACTAAGTTTGTCAATTGTTCAACTTTTATTTTCATCCAACACCCAGTTACATTATTAGAAGATATTGCCTACAAAGAAAGAAAAGAAAATAGTTTGTACATAAATGATATTACTAATAGCAACACTTTTTTTTTTAAATGAAAATTTATTTATTCAAGAAATAATTTATTCAGAAAAAATATTATTATATGCAATAAGTATAAATGTTTTGTCTGAAACTCAAAACATCCAACTGATTATACTGTTGAAATTTTACCAATAAAATAAATTAATGTTTCATATTAAATGAAATGTATACAGTTTTATTATATTATGAGTATGTATAATAATGAATAAATAATAATAGTATACTCGAAATAGAAAAAAAACCATTATCTATTACTTTGGAAAAAAAATTGCACATTCCAATAATTATTTTATGTATTTTGTAAATTTCAAGCACAAAAGTTGAGCAATTGAAATACACATTTAAAAATAAAAATAAATAAACAAAATATTGTATAACCAACATAATGTTGAAAAATTGTAAAAAGAACACAAGGATTTCAAATTAAAATTAAAATGTTTTGTTCGTATAATTGTTTCATATAAATTTAATCATTGTTCATAGTAAGTTGATACTTTGTTAGGCTTCATTTTACCTCCCCGATTATCGTAGTCCTTTACCCTGTATATACGAACAAGCCAATGTTCAGTTGTATATGCTTCGTCAACTACATGCAATGTCACATTTTTTACACCAATCTCTGCATTACGAACACGATCATAACCAGCTGGTTTACCTAAAATAATGATAAATGTATCATTAAGAGTGAAATTAGATATTTAAAATGTATTGTTATATAAAAGATTATTCACAGACCAAAAATATCAGTAATGGAAGAGTAATTTACTTGGTTTCTCAATTCCTAATTTGAATTTGTAGTATCCTTCTTAAAATAAGAAGAAACTCAATTATTTTTAATTTAAACAACTTTTGCATAATTATTCTTCCAATACTCTACAGTCAATTTAGAATAATATATTCTTAGAAAGACTTAATTTTCATAATTATCATAATTTAAAATTTAAATTGGTAGGTTTTTTTTCGCTTCACTTATTGGTGCAAATACAAAAAGCCAACTTCCTTTCAAAATATATAATTTAAATACTCTTGTATTAATTATTAAAAACATTTAATTACCTCCTTCGGAAAACACTTGACCAAATCTATAGTAACACATTTTATACATCAACGAGTTTTTCAATTTCTTTGAACCTTCCTTATCCACACGAAATTCTCCACTTGGTGAGTAATAATCAGACTCTTTAATATGTCTACCTTTTTCAGTCGAACCTCCAATGCGTACCATCCATAAAAATTTGTTTATATCTACAAAAAAATATATAAATTCAATTTCTGATATAAAACAGTTAGTCAAATATTTGAATTTACCATCTGATGAATAACCGACAACTCCACCAAAAATTACTAGCACATAGTCAACATCTAGTTCCCTCATTATCTCATAAGCTTCATCTTCACCAGATGACATAGCTTGACCAACTCTAGAAATATGAGTGTTATTCCAAGTGTTATTATCTACTAAAATTGTTCTATTAGCCATAGCTGTAATTTGATAACCATAATCCCACCATGACATTACTCGAGCATCCTTAAAGTAAAGAATAAATAATATTAAGTATTTAAACAAAAAAATATTATATTAGATTACTTCGGCTGTATTCATACGTAGCCAGTAATATGCTTCTCTGAAATCATCAAAAATAACTTGAGAACCATCGTGGGAGCGAGCTGATAACACAATACTTGGCGAACTATATGCTTCGGAAGTAACCCATGTACAATGAAACACATAAGAAATCAGCATAAAAGTTAACATTGTTACAAATGCAGTAGCAATCTAAATGTTGAAAAAAAAAACAAATTATTTAATATTTAGTTTAATTTAATATTTTAACAATCGACTTACTTCGCTTTTCATTGATTTACTACTTTCATTTTTCTTCGATTTTTTTTCAGGTACTTTTGATGAACCCTCAAGGTATTGTGTCATGTAAGTTGATAACATAGAAGAAGCACCAATACCAGATAAGATACACATTACTGGCGCAAGAACTAGCATTAAACGTACCATAACACCCTAAAATAATATCAAAGTTTTAAAATTATTAGTAACCCAAAAAATAAATTGAAATATACTCACAGCGAAGTAAATACTGGTTACTCCATAAAGTATCACAAAAATATTAGCATCTGTAAGCTTAGAGAAACAAAAATATAATCCAACAGGAAACAGGAACACCTGTATGTGTAGATCAAAATAAAATGAAGACCAAGATGTAGGTTGATGTTCAGAAACAGATGCAATGATCGGTATGTGATTTTTAGCATAAGATGGATCCAATAATGTATAGAAACGGCCAGTCCAAGGAGCAATTTTTCCTTCAAAATGTATAATATTATGAAATTGGACAAACATATAATTATATTTATTTGTTTTTACCAGTTATTGTAAGTAAAGTACCAAAAGCAATTACAGTGCCTCCGATTAAATATATAATAAACTGGAACAATGTCTGAAAATCATCTCCAACAATCTTTGTTCGCATGTAATTTATCCCACCGAGTATTTGACATAAGCCAAATACACCTAAAGCCTTTATAAATAAGAAGCTGTATTAAAAAAATTAAAAAAATGTTAATAAATATTATCCATACCATCATGTGTTCAGAAGTTTGGACTGGTTGGAACCCAACAAATGATATTTGCATTGACAATATAGTACCAATACAATATACTGTACTATATGCCACATATATTCTATGCGAAAAACGGCCAGTAACCATCAAAACGAACACATGCATTGGTATTAAATTAATTAAGAACACATATCCACCCCAAGATGATACCTAAAAAATAAAAACAGTATTTTGTCAAAAAAGTATTACTAAAAATAGTAATCAAACATTTTTAAGCACCTAGTACAGACTAATTAAAACTATATTCCATTCCAAATAAGAATGCACTGAGCGGCAGACAAAACCTGGTTGAAACGCGCAAATCTATCTCCATTACACTTGGCGATTCCCTGTTTACCACAGTGCCGTCGGCCGCAAAGACTATAGCCAATTAACAATGACCAATAGCAAAGCAAATAGACTCAGCCTGGGGATCCAGATGTCGCTCTGCGATTCATTTGGATGTGCCAAAGCAGTGTGCTCTTTTATGGAATGGAGTATATAATCAGTAAATTTGTACACTTATGATAATAATTATTTATTATTGCATATTATTAATATTTAACATAATTATTATTTATAAATTTGAACTACAATTTAAAATTAAAATGTTCATCATACCATGTAAAAATATGCAAGTGCGGTAAATGCAGACCATAGAATACTTCCTGTTTTCACAGATTTGATCCATGCGTAATAAGTCAAAAGCATACAAAAAATGGCAATGGCTAAAAACAAATACATTTATAATGTTTTAACTTCAATTATTATATCACAACATTTTAATTATAATATTAAATGTAAATAATTTACCTTCATTATCATAAGATCCAGCAACTGAACGAGATATATATCCTGGAACAATAGCTATCATAGCAGCTGCAATAAGTCCGGCACGTGTATCTTTTAACTCTTTAGTCAACAGGAATGTAATTATAGTAGTGAAGCTAGAAAACAAAGGTGCTAAAAATACACATATGTTTCTAATTTCTAAAGTAAAATTGATAAAATGAAGTGAGTTGTATATAACAGTTGACGTTATCATTAGGCCTGGGTAAATTGTACCTAAAAATTAAGATGTAAAGTTAAAATTGTTTTCATAAATTATATGTTTTTATTTTATTTTTTAAGTATATATTTATTCTTTAAAAATTACCTCCAATAATTCTACCAAGTGGATACCATGCTCGATCATCAAACCAGTTATGAAACTTATAAAATCCTTCTTCTGCAAGATATTGTGTTGTACGATAATTGAAGTAAGGATCAAATTCATGAATAACACTCTCAAATCGAAGTACAGAAAAAAGTCTCGTTGCAAAAGCTAAAAGAATTTTTATCTCATAAATTATTTAAGTATTAAAAGTGAAATTAAACTATTAAATATTATGCTTACATAGTACTGCTGCAGTTGTCAAGATAGTCATCTTTAAAAAAGATTCTTGTTTTTCGCTGGACATGCCAAACATCAATGGCTTATATAGCACCGTGGAACTCATTGTTATTGGAATCTATAAGAAAAAAAGGTTAGTATCTAATTCATTTAAGTTAGATTCAAAAACAAAGTATACCTAGTATCATTTTATTTTAAGGCACAGTGAATGATTACTTTTTTTGTAAACAACTTTTGGGACAAGTGCCTACCTACTTTCCAAGTATTCATATTATGACAAAATAGAATATTGATAGAAAATTATCACAAGAATGTGCATTTGCAACACTTTTATTATTTGGAAATAACAATTCAATACTTTTAATTTAAAAATAGAGAATTACTTTGATAATAAATTAATCAGGTATTAACAAAACATAGTTGTATACATCAGATATTTTCAAGACATTTATATTTGAAGAATTTTAGGTAAAAACCAACTTGAAAATCAAACAACGTACCTAATCCAACAAATATAAGATAACTACTTGATACTTCGAGATCCTATATCTTTGAATAGTACAAGACTTAGATAAATAAAACTAGAACAGTATCTCATCAGATCAAAATATTAAACTGCCAAACTGACCATTAATCTTGAAAATGTTAATTATGACATTAAGACACAATACTGTAGACAACAAACAATTTTTCATTGTGCATTTGAAATTACAAACAAGCAAACAAAAATACACACACATACAACAGACATTGGCTGCCTCAGAATTGGACGAATTTGGAGGTTCATTTAAAACATAATTAATCTTCCAAAACTTACCCCTAGACTTTAGAAAAAAAGTTACTTACGTTTACGATGGCTTGATTAAACTATTCGGCCGGCGTTTTACCTCCAGCAATCACGACTTAATAATAATAGTAATACTAATAATATTACAACTTAAGCGATTGGAATGTTAAGTACATCTTGACGTGGTACATAAACTGACTTATGACATGAAAAAATATTATTATTTATCGATATCCCAACGCAAGACGGTAACGGACATTTTCTTTAAAATTCGAAGTCACGGGTCGACTAGTCTAATAATTGTACACTACAATTTATTATTACTATTAGAGGAGTCACAGGACCGAATATTGTACGTACCGCAAGCAAAATTTGATAAGAAAATGCAGGGGTTCCAAAAAATGTATTGTTATTTTCTAACCAAGTAACCATGATTATGTAGTTCTTTATAAACATATTTCTAACCAGGTTCAAAGATACGTCATATTTCGTGTCGTGTGCCTTTTATCGTATTATGATTGGCGGTAGTAAATTGTTTTCGTAGTATCATTCACTTACCATGAACTACCAGGAAAGTTCCAAGTTGAGCCCAAACTTTTGGGCGATACGACATAAACAGGCCAGGGAGAGTAGAGTCGTGAATATAAATAAGAGTAAAGCACATATTTCACTCAATGGCGTCATTTGTCGGAGGAGGTGGTTAGGTGGGCATTTTCCACTGTCTGATTTTTAAGCGACCTAATGTACTGATGCCCAGTTATTTCCAATTATTCAACTTTTTTATATTTGATTGGCTCACAAACATGCCTATTTTTATTATACATAGAAAACATATTATACCTATTGTGTACTAAGAAATGGTTGTCAAAATTGGTAATTACTAATTATTTATTAATAGTTGGAATATATTTATTTTGAATCTATGACGTTTCCCCCATCCGTGCCTTCCCCTTACGTATTGCCACACCCCCCCCCCCAGGTTAGTTTAGGTTATTATAGGTCCTATAACATTGGTCGGCAGAGTCCTACCCCCACCTCCACGCGGTGCCGACTGGAAACGGAACTCCGGTTCCGGCCAACGGGGGAGGCATAAAAGGCAAACTGTGTAAGACCGAACACCGGCGGGTCAACACCAGCGACCAGAGAGGGCCAACACCGCCCTCCAACTACCGACAACACAGACCGAAGGCTCGAAGCATAGACGACCGGGAAGGTTAGACGGTTACCCAAGGCTAGTACACTCAGCGCCTCAGTATCATTATCTGAAACCGCCCCACAGCGGCAGGCGTGCCCCGGGGCATTAGTAGGATACCCGGACGACTGATCCCCGTCCGGGTGATCTCGATCTGAGAAAGGGCCGCGGGTCGAACGCCTCAAGTCTCCGCAGACCGGCCACTCGACGCTAAGAAGCAGCAAAAACATAAGAACGGAGCAACCAGAAGGAAAACTGATCAAACCCAACACCGGCGGTCCACGACCAGAGTGGGCTAACATCGCCCCCATCCGACACCAACAACAGCCGACGACAAACTCCGGGGGACATCGTGAAGCAGCTGAACAACGGCAACTCTCCGCGCCCTAAAACTCACCGAAACTGCCGACAGTGGTTGGAGGGCCACTGCGCAGGAGTAGAACACCCACAGACGACCGTCCATCGTCAGGGTTTCTGAGTAAGTAGGGCCGCAGACGCAGACACCCACGCGACGCAGCGACACGAGAGGATCCCGGATGACGATAGAACGAAGACGGATGCAGAAGGAAAACTGGATAACCTGCAACAACGGCGGCAAGCACCCTCCACAACATCAGAAGGAGAAGGACGCGAGGCACGAGACTCGAGGCTGACGGGCTAACAAGCCGGGCCGGGAAACCACGAACGTGACATCAAGACTGGCGGGCAGCAAAGCCGGGTCGAGATTCAAAAAAAGCAAACAGCGGGCCATAAGCCATCATCGTTTTTTTCTATATTAATAAATTTATTTGTATAACTTATGTTTATGTCAGGGGGGTAAGTCGGAGACTGTCCCGACTACTCCCCACGTATGTATAATTATTTGTTCTTTTTCAAATAAACGATGGCGGCGTCGCGGCAGCAATGCGAAAGCAATTCCCGCGGCACCGTCGGTTCAAACAGAAAAAAAAAAAAAAGGTCCTATAATATTATATATTATATAATATATAATAGTAAAAATTTTCGTGTGCTAATAAAACCTTTTCGAGTGCCATGGATTTGCCATCCCTGGTTTACGAGATTTGTCATTAAATAATTACCTTGACAAATAGGGAAAAAAGCAAAAGCGTGAAAGGTGACCTCCATAACCATTAGCCGGTAGATGTACTCCGCATTTCTGCTTTAGCATTAGTTTGTTTAGCGTTGCAGAATCAGAATACGTTGCCACAGTGTGGGAGAGTTGTGTTCACACGAGAAAAGTAGATGTTGAGTTAAATAATACTATGAGAATTATATTAATCTGTATTTGGATAACAAATATGTAAAGGTGGCCGGTGGCACAGTCCTTTAAATATAAAGCATTACTAGAAATCCGCAGATATGCAGAAACCGTACAATTATTGAGACAAGTTGGAAACTTGACAAATCTTCCAATTTTTTATGACATAAATAAAGTGCTGAATAAAAGACAGGTTTAATTGTACACATCCGATTTGGGCGATCGAGAGTAAGTACAACAGATAAGCCGGTAGGTATGTGGAAGAAAAGCTGGAGATATGGAAACTTGGTTAGTGGACGAGAACTGCTTTAAACCGAATCAGTAACAATCAGTAACAAGTTAAGTGTTTGTTACTTGTTGTTTAGTTAGTATTTCTAAAAGTTAATGTATGTTTTCACCAAAAAATGCCATATGAAATAAATAAAAAAAACCTCCACGACCCATGGTACACCAGAGTAGCCAAATCCATACATGGCATATTATTGCAATACTTTAATAAGTACCTACCTAACAATAATAAAGTATTTAGAAGATATACTATTCTAATAATTTTTAATTGAATAGCGGTACCTAAATACTACAAAATCTCAGAATATCAAATAATTGTTTATATATTATTTTATAACATTAAAAAAAAAACTGTTTAAAGATGATATAACACAATTAATCAAATGTTTTTTAAGTGCTACACATTTACACTGCGAAATCTCATTTCCGTATAGATAATATTTAACTAAAATAATTTTGTAAGTTGGAAAGCTCATATTCCTATCGATAAACTATAGACAAGCAGTTGATATTTAACTTATATCATTAATTCGATTCGATTTTAGGTATACATTTGAATACGTATAGTACCTAATACGTATACTATATAATTGTTACTATGCGACATTAATTATGATTTATGGCATAACAAAAAGGTGTCATTACTTTCAACAAATGAAAAAATTTAATAACTATTACAAAACTGGTTAGCAGAATTGTACAATTCGATGGAAATTATAATTTTGCAATTGTTCAAATAGGTAATTAATAATGATTGAAGTAGTTTATGCATTTTGTACTAGTATGGTCGGTCGCATATTTGGGTACTTGGAAAATATTTTGCTCAATGGCAGCGGAAATAGTGTTCCAGTAAATAGCGCCACTACTACAGTTCAGTCAATGACTGCAATAGAGCCTGCAGAAGGAATTCAAATTGATAAGAATGTAACGTGCCGAAAGAAGCATCATTATTCAAATAATGATCATAGTTCTGGGATCAACAACAGATTTAAAAAAAAAGAAACTTTGCAGAAAAAAATCAATTTTGAATTTGGAAACACAGACCCTGCGTGTTATTATAATAATATGGAAACAGCCATAAATAGTAGCGGTTTATACTACGGAATATTCTATGAAAATATGGTAGGCTATTGTAGCTCTAATATCGTTTAAATAATTAATTTACCTTTTTTGAGTATAATAATTTTTACTAGTACGTGATAATATAAATACTATAAATAATAATAATAATAATGTGTCTTAAAATATGTCCTAATCAGAAATGTAATGAAACGAAAATCATAGACGACGAAGTGAAGAAGTTTCTATTTTTTGAGTCCATGCGCCGAGATATAATGGGAACCGGGAAGAACTCAACGGTCTCGACCAAAAGTGTACTAATTAATTAATAATGGATAATGTATTGGTCTTTAATACTATAGTTAAATAGTAAATACATTGTAATATAACCTGCCATAGCAATACGTATACCTATTGAAATGTTGTAAAAACTAATAAGTGTAGTGTACGTAAAATTTAATATTTATATAGGTATACCAATAGTTTACAACCGCACAGTGCTGGATTTCCGCCCAGAAAACAAGCCAGCTGCCTAGGACCCTAGCGTTTCTGAAGCCTCCGGCGAGTAAACCCCATTTTTTCGTAGACGCAGAAAAAAAAAAATGTAAACAAATTTAACAATTCTAGTTTTACAGATTTATCATAGGTAAATAAAATAGATTATAATAAATTGTAATCATAGTGAAAACATATCTATATATTACTTCTCTTTACCCGTCTGAAGAATTTTAAAATACAAATAAAAGCTGTAATAAATAAGGTGTTATAAAGTTATTTGGAGTTCGATGAGCATTCTTTTGTAAAATGAAAATTTGTAGCAAATTTTTTTAAAATCTTTTTTAGTAATTCATGTCTCAAATCTACATCTCTATTCTCTGTTTAGTATTTAGGTACTATCATTGATTAAAAAATATAAATGCTAGTATTTAGCAGAATTTAGACGCACACGACCCACTTAAAAGCCGAGAGTGGGCCACACTGCCACAGATATTTTGCGGACGCATATTTTGTTTGTTAAAAATAATATATTTGTGATATGACTGTGGATGTTATCAGTTATCAGCGGAACTTATCACTTATCACATATTATCGTGTTTGCAACAGCAGGCCTATCATGTCTGTCAATTTGACCAAAATCATAATTCGAAATTCTCTTCGATAACAGCGACACAGTGCCTCCCGTCCAGCAGATGACGTCACCATAATTGAGATCCGTGATTCTGGGAAAGGTGTGGAGTTTCCCGATTGTTATTGTTTTCGTTATTTTTATTATTTTTTTTTCGTCAGTTCTCGGTCGTTTTATTATTATTATTTCGACCCCCCCGATGTACAATCGACGCTGACCAGTAGCATAATATTATAATAGTAATAGTAGTAGTAATAATAATAATAATAATAATAGTAAGTAATAGTAATAATAATAATAGTATATTGTACGAACTACGGCCTACGACGACGAGTGACGACGAACAACGCCAGCCAACCCGTCGGCATGTCGCGTGTACCGTTTTAGCACGTCGACTACCCACTGCGATGCACATCGGCGGACGTCTGACTAACGCCGCGTAATCGCCTCGCGCGGAGCAGAGGAGGCCTCACGGATAGAAATCGTTGACGGACCGCACAGCGCGACCACCGCAGTCGCCGCAGAGTCTGATCTCTCCGATCCAGCCAACAACGGTTGTCCGCACCCATGTTGAACATGGCTCACAATCTGGCACCGAGCGTCAATTGTTCGCTGGACGACATCGATCTCAACGCGCTAAAGGTGAGCCCTCGTCCCACGTCACCCCCACGTCACCCCCCGTCCAAAATAGCACCAGCTTTTAAGGTGACAAACGTGTGACGCATCACTTCCAGTAATATTAAATTCCGTCTTGTTCCAGGATCCGGCGGGCATATTTGAACTCATTGAAGTCGTCGGCAATGGCACCTATGGACAAGTGTACAAGGTAAGTGATGTCTATATGAATATTTAAAGTATCTATCACCGTGTCAATGGTTCAGCATCAACAGTGTCTGTGAGACCCTGGCTAATTTTGGATTACCCCAAACTCCTCAAATGTTTAATACCTGTTGACGTTTGATTTATTCTTTCTCCCCACTCGACAGACGTCGACAATCATTTATACCTGTAAATGTTTTAATTTTCCTGTGATTTAGATCGCATCACAGTGAGGTCTTTATGTGTACAGTGATTGCAGTTTTGAGCATAGACGATAGGTTTGATTAAGTTTCTGTAACCCACATGTAGGATATTATTTGTATTGCTTGGTTTTATATACAACCATACATAACAATAGCCTTGAAGAAACTATGTCGCTGATATTAGACGAAGGTGTGTCATTTGGGATATAATTGATTGTTGACCCTTCAAAGTCCACCAACATTTATTAATTCTGCCTACTGTTGTTACATGAAACTTCATTGTTACCTAACCTATCGGGTAATGTCATAATTTGCCGACTTAGTTAAATTTTAAATTGTTCATCGTTATTATAAAACATTTTACTCTATTTTTTCAACAATCTAGAAGTCATTGCAAGTCTTATTGATACAATTAACAGTGTATTATGGACTTAAAATGTCTTTGTTCAATGTGTTTAAGTATTCAAAATTATGTATTTTGTTCAACCAAGAACTATTGCACCTAATAATGTCAAGATATTTCATTTTATTCATTTAAAATATTAACATCGGAGAGTTTTCATTTTATTCATTTAAAATATTAACATCGGAGAGTTTTATGAACCTTGTTTGAATAAGGTCATCCTAATAGCTTTTTATTATCATACCAATTATATGAACAGCCTACGTTATTTAATTAAGTCAATCATCGCATGTGTTATGCATCAGTAATTTTAATTTTCAATATGCATAGTGGTACTTACAGTTAAATATTTTTGACTCTTATGAAACAAGTACCTACTTAATATTATTTGGCATAAAATTATAATCATTAAAAGGTGTATAAATTAATCAATACCTATTGGTGGGTCATGGGAAATTATCATAGGTATTCATAGAACTTGATGTGTATTTTAAATTTTTAAAAATATGATTTGATATATAAGTTTTAATTCTTATTATAATTCATTTTTAAATAGATAGATCGGTATGATAAGTATCCTTTATATGCATATAAGATATTTTATTTAAAATTAATGTTATGTTTAATATCATATCATTGATAACTGTTATTACTACCTAGGAAATTTTATAATATGACAAATATTTGTTACCTATACATATTTTAATTAGTACTATAATTATGTAGGTACCATAAAAAAAAAAAAATTGGTAGGTAATTTAAACATATTTATTTATTGTGTGATTAAAACTGGATTTAAAAATATTGAACTTATTCTAAGTAAACAATTAGGAAAATTAATAAGTAAATAGAAGATACCTAATTTTACATTTAAATTATTTTTTTAGGGAAGACATACAAAAACTGGACAATTGGCAGCAATTAAAGTTATGGATGTTACTGAAGTATGTATATTGTATAATATGTGTAAAATAATTGTAGTGTTTCAAATTAAAAAAAAAAAATCAATAGTATTTATATAATTATGTTTAAGAGGTATGTAGTTTTAAATTTGTTGTTTTTATTTTTTTCAAAAGGAAGAAGAAGAAGAAATTAAATTGGAAATAAATGTTCTAAAAAAAGTAATTTCTCATTTAAAATAAACTTTGTAATGAGTTATAAGTACTTAACTGATGGTTCATATTTTATAGTATTCCAATCATCGTAATATTGCCACATATTATGGTGCATTTATTAAAAAAAGTCCACCGGGCAAAGATGATCAACTATGGCTTGTAATGGAGTACTGTGGGGCTGGATCTGTCACCGATTTGGTTAAATCTACCAAAGGGCAGTCACTTAAAGAAGAATGGATTGCTTACATATGCAGGGAAATATTACGCGGTCTCAGCTATTTGCACTCAAACAAGGTCATACATCGTGACATCAAGGGTCAAAATGTTTTGTTGACCGATAATGCTGAAGTGAAACTTGTTGATTTTGGTGTCAGTGCTCAGTTGGATCGGACAATTGGGCGACGTAACACTTTTATTGGTACTCCATACTGGATGGCCCCAGAAGTTATTGCTTGTGAAGAAAATCCAGATGCTACATATGATAATAGAAGTGATCTGTGGAGTTTAGGTAGGGGCAATTAAAATTTAATTTTTCAATAAATTTAATCATTATGTTACAAATAATTTTTTCTTTTAGGCATTACTGCATTAGAAATGGCTGAATCTCAACCACCTTTGTGTGATCTTCATCCAATGAGGGCTTTATTCTTAATCCCTCGAAACTCTCCACCCAGATTGAAGTCAAAAAAATGGGCTAAAAAGTTTCATGGTATTCTACATTTTTGAGAAAATTACCTGTTGTTTTAGTAGAATTAAAATAATAATACTATGATATTTATTGTTTTTAGGTTTCATAGAAACAGTGCTGGTTAAAGATTATCATCAGAGGCCATATACAGACCAGCTTTTGAAACACCCATATATTAGGGACCAACCAACAGAGAGACAAGTTCGTATTCAACTTAAAGATCATATCGATAGGTGTAAAAAACGAAAGCAAGAAAAATGTAAGTATTTTAAGTTATATTTTGAAGTAATATACAAATTCTAATAATATTGATTTTCAGCTGAAAGAGAAGATTATCGTTATAGTGGATCAGAAAATGAAGAAGACGATGACCATAATATCGCAGGTGAACAACATTCATCTATAATTCAAGCTCCTGGCGATAATACATTGAGAAGAAACTTCCAACAAATTCAGGAGGGACGAACTTTAACTCCTCACGGTAAAGATAAACACGGTAAAGAAAGAGAAGAAATACCAGAACCAGGCCCTCCGGCTCGCCCACCTATAATACCTCATAGATTAATCGGTATATTTATTAACAGATTTTTATTGTTTTCTTATTTCATATATGCAATTAATAATTATTGATTAGTTGTTCCAGATCCCCACCCACCTTCTAGACCTCTTCCGCCACCACCGCGTGATGATAGACATTTCCATCCACAACAGCAACAACAACAGCGAAATTCAAACGTATTCCAACCAATGGTAAGCTTATTTGATAAATATTTACATTTTAACTCGAGGGCAAACAATATAGGTCTTTGATGTTTTGGCTGCTCAGTTAAATGAAATAGGTGGTTCATCTGCAAGACAGACAGATGTTTCTGTGTCACAGGTACACCAAAATGGAGGTGCCAAAGTGATACCACAAGGAATAATTATTGAGTCTGATTCTTCCGATGAAGATGAAGATGACGATGACGATGAAGAAGATGACACAGCTCATAGACATGATGCTCGCCGTGCACCACCCAGAAGGAAGCCAAATGATGGAACATTACTCGCTAGTGATCCACCTAAACCACTGTAAGTTGCTTATGATATATTTTAATAAATATAGCATTAATTTATTTATTTTACTGTTTAGACCCGCTGATATAAATCCTAATGGACTACATTTAGAAGGTATTGTACTTTTTAGAATATAATTTATCTCTTAAAATAATTAATCATCATTTGTTTAATTTTTTAATTTATCATAGAGATTGCAACTGAATGCTATCGCATTTATGATAGTTCAATTTTGATTACTATGCAATAATAGGAGTAAATAATACTATACATTTTTCAATATAATTCAGTTACTGAGTTGTTTCAAACATATTGAATAATAAGATTTGTGGTAATAATAAGTTATTTTGTTTTGATATTTAGGTTCATCTTCAAGTTCCAGTACTGTTATGGGACCTGGTGGCGCTCCTAATCGCCCTCTTCCACCCACTCCTGATGAAGAAGAAAGCGGCGACAGAACATTGGTATTAAGAAGGGTAAGTGTTATAATTTGCTTTATAGGCTAATGCACACCACATTACACTTTTCACAAATTGGTAAACATTAAATAGTGTGCAGTATCAAAATCATTTTTTTTAGAAAATATAAGCTTAGAATGGGACATTCTGACATTTTTTTTTAGCATGAAAAAGAAAAATATGTTATTTAAGTGGTTTTGCCTATAAGATTCTTTGGGCAGTTATTTGTAATATTATTATATAATGAGATTTTATATTATTCATTATCTGTTTATTGCATTTAATTTATAATTAACATTCTTAAAATTTGTTAAATTTAAATGCATTGACTGCGCAAATATTAATGTTATTAGTTTTATTTTATTAAATGTCCCATTAAAGTGCATTATTTTATAAAAGTTTTTTTTATAAAAATATTTTACTAGGACCATTTTTGAAATTTGAAGTTAGCTCAATTGCTTGATTAATTACTAATAGTAATTTGGCTTTAAAAAAAGTATCTTTGTATACTTAGTGTGTATTTTTTAAAAGTAGTAAAAACAACTAGTTTTTTTTTTTGGTGGTAGAATTTGGTCCATGTAAATGTCCATTTCCCAATTGTAAAATATTATTATTCTGTTTACTTCAAATTTTTTTCCAAAGGTATATAAAGGTAAACAACTATCAAACAACTTATAGTAACTTATATAATGCTTATCTAAATTGTCTTATCTAATCTTAATAAATTTATAATAATACATTCTAAAGCTGGGTCCACATTTAACACCAGTCATTCTCATTTTTAGTTACTTATCTATTGTATGTTATATTGTTGCTATTAGATTAACACAATTAAGAAAGAATATTTATATTTTGCTACAATACTGTATGCATTCAAGTATATATGGCTTTTAATGTATGATACTATTGTTAAACTATCATGTTTTCCAATAAAATATTATTAAACACTTACTTTTTTTATTAAAATGTTCAGTCTATGAATAAATCTTAAAAGTTTTAAGTGTGTGGATTCAGCTTAATGGTGTAGGGTTTTTGTTATCAACATTTCATTGCGTTATAGACAATATATTTACAGTATAAATTCATTCATGGTTATAATATTACTATAACACATCATAAAAGTATGATTTTTCTTAAGTTTTCTCAAAAGATTTTGAATTTAACATTAAAAACATCTCATTTTATTTAATTGAACAAAATCTGTTTATTTATCAAACAAACAATGAAAATCTACAGTTTTTATTTATTGTTGTATTTAATATTTTATTTCATTGCCAATCTATATAAATTACCAAAGTATTAAATTCAACTTATCACTTATGATTTATTTATTTTGGGAGTTATTTACATAATATGGGGAAACTCATAAAATTAAATTTAGTGTTTTAAAGTACATTTTAATTAATACTTCAAAGTATAATTCAGGATTAGTAAAATTAGTTTTTTATGAATAAAATCTTATTATAAACATTATAATTAATGCTCACAATGTTTCTAAAATAATATAACATAACAAAATATTTATTTTGTTGTTTAAGCAAATTCAAAATCTGTCACCAAGATATTCTTGTGTTTCATGACATGTAATTGGATTTTTGTTTGGAATTTTTTTTGAATTTTTGCTTAGTTATATTTGCATGGTATTTTTTATTTATGATTTATAGATAGCTATATTTTGTAAAACAATAATTATTTACATAAGACATTTCATACTTTTTGTGATTGTTAAAATATCATCTAAGTTAATTCAAAAGAAGTTCCAAAATAATATTTTTCATACACATAATTTTAAGATTTATGTGGTATAAATGTTATTTCATAAAATTGTTTGTTTCTATGAGAGGACAATTAATTATTATTTTGTAATACGTAATTGTTCAGATGAATTGAATACCTTTTATTGGAGTTCTGTTATCAAGATTAGCCTTTGGACGATTAGGTTTCTATTATAATATTTTGTTTTAATATTTTAAAAAATTCCTACACCAGTTGCCGCAACAAAAACCAAGTTCAAGTGATGGAAAATTAGATATTGATGAACAAAAATTGCTGAAGGACTGGGATTTTGCCCGATTTTTTCATAAATCAAATAATATAACAGAAAAAAATTCTCAACAAAAAGCCAAAGAACAGGTATCGTCGGTACCTAGACGTATGCCACAACATAATCGTAATGGTTCAGAATCATCTGGCCCTTCCAAATTTATACCCAATGTGTTCAGACGAGAGAATACAGATTTTTTTGTACCATCTACTCGTCATTCTGCCATGTTCTTTGATGGAAGACGTTCTGATATTCAGCAAAGAAGAAGTTCAGATGTTAGTAAAAAATCTTTGGAACGAACTGATTCCTTAAAAAAACCATGGAAACCAACTAGGCCAAGGCGAGAAAGAACTGATGGTGATATAGTATTGCAAACGAACCGTCAAAGATTTGTCAGACCTTTGTTAGAAAACAGACGTTTAGAGAATGATCCCAGGTTTTCACGAGGAAGTGCTAATAGTAGCAAGAAGAGTAATGGTCAAGATAATGGATTTACCAATGAAACTAATCAGGTTAGAGATAGAAAAGTAAAGGTTTATATTTCATGCCATGTGTTTTACTTTAATACGCGTTGTCGCTAATAATACACATATCAGGTGTCTCAATCACTACTAAGGATAGGTACTTAGTGTATAGACACCTTATATATATAGAGGATGATTAGGTTTATGTCATTTATTAATTTAATTGATATCACTGTTTATCATCATGTCCAAAGAGTCAAATAACGTGTTAGATGATTTTAATCTTGTACATTATGGTGATATGACTGGTCAGTGGTATTTGTGAAAATTGCATGACTTTAAACCAATTTATCCTGGTCAATATTTTCGGTACAAACAAATACTAACTGACTGTTAGTGATGTGCTTCGATCTAAAAAAAATCAAATCTAACTTAATACTTATTGTGAAATGTTGTTTCAATGTTCGATTTTACGTATGAAAAATATTAATTATCATTAATCAATGCAATATTACAATCAGTCAAATTTTTTTATCAAAATCTAATTTTCAAATATGTTCTACTCGTTAGTTGGAAAAAAGTTCAACTTATAAGTTAAAGGAATTTATTAATTAATTGTTCATAATTTGAGTTAAATACTCATTGACATCTATAATTTTGAATTCCTCATAGGTACCTACTATGTTTAGTATTAATTTAATTAGTAATAAATAATAATGATGCAATTTACTTGGAACATTTTTTTACTAAAATCGAATTCAAAACAATTAAACTTAACCTAATGTTTACATCATTGCACATCCCTAAATAATTTATTTTATGAAAATAAGAAATAAAATTGCACATAAAAACCAATACCTATTGTGTATGTATTTTGGAATGTGCGAGAATTAAATTGGAATTGGTTTTTTCCTCCCCATAATTATGGTATAAAATTATATATATATATATATATAAAGTTTGAATGGTGTATGCTATATTTAATACAAAATTGCGTTCGTGTTTTGTGCATGTAATGAAGTGTTGTGTTTGTGTTGCATGATTTGTGTACATATTAGCGTTTTGTAAATAGTTAAGCACCTATAAATAGGTACACCTAATTTAGGATTATATTGATGATAGTTGTAGAACAAAACATGTAAATGTTAATTTAATGAAGAGAGAGGATTAGTAATGGCAAACCAGTTTCATACAGATATTTATAAATAACTTTTATTTATATACTTAGAGTAAATGAGGTAAGTATTTAAAGATATGTATGTTCTAATTGTTGGCATAAATGATAATATTTCATGGGAATAACTAGCTCAAATTGGTTGAGCATAATATACGCTAAAAATTGTTCACAACTAATACACGCTGAATAACCTTACTAATGCAAAATTACAAAAATGTATGTCTTATTTGCATGAAATAAATGTATATAGAATTAATATGATGATACATTTAAACTTATAGAACCGTGATGAACGCCGTAGTGATTTCCATAGACATGACATATCAGGTGGATCAAGTTCAAGGACAAGTTCGGTTCTACCAGATCTACTTTCTCAGGTTTTGTTTAATAAATATGATATGTGTATTATTCATATTTTTAACATTATTTCTGTATTTTATTTTTCAGGCTTCATCTAGTCCTGGTACTCCAAGTCAAAGACTTGACAAAAGCAACAGTGAAGAGGTAAATAATTAAATTAATAGAGAACATGTTAACATACATTTTCAATTTGTTTTAAATATTGCCATTTAATTATTTAACTGTGCAATTAGGTTTTGTTTTAAAAATAATATCTAATCTTATTTGATTTTGTTTTATGTCCATTAACATCATTAACTCAAACGTCATGTCCACATTTGTTAAAAGTAAGTGTAATTAATCTTAATGCGTTTATTATCAACAGCTATTAACATGTATGTAGAATGTAAATAAAATGCTTACAATAGTGGCTGTTGGTATAAGAAGACATAATTTATTTTTGTTATCTGTTATTCTAAATGGAATTACTAAAGGTTTTTTGTTATTTGTTTCAGTACCAAAATGCAATATCTAAAACTTATTCCTTACTACAGAAACAACGGTCATTCTTGACATTTGGCTTTGGTGCTGGTGGTACTGGTACTAGTACAAGTTCACAAGGACCTGGTCGTCGTGAGTCACATGTTAACGTTAATGTTACACCAACTGTTCATGATTTAGCATCTGAGACACCTGAGATACGTAAATACAAAAAACGTTTCAATTCTGAAATCCTCTGTGCAGCATTATGGGGTATGTAGATATATCTATGTATATTTAAGATATATTGTTTTGAAAATATTTGAAATAATTTTTGTTCTTAGGAGTTAACCTGTTAATTGGCACAGAGACTGGACTTATGTTGTTAGACAGAAGTGGTCAAGGTAAAGTGTACCAACTTATTTCTAGAAGAAGATTTCAACAAATGGAAGTATTGGAAGGTCAAAATATATTAGTAACTGTTTCTGGCAAGAAAAATCGTGTCAGAGTATATTATTTATCTTGGCTAAAATCTAAAATTCTTAGAACAGATGGGGTGAGTTACTTGTGTGCATTTACATTATAATTATAGTCATTGTTTTTATTCCAACATTTATAATTTACATGGTTTATTTTGTTATCTATGCAGCAAGTAGAGCGTAGGAATGGTTGGATAAATGTTGGCGATTTACAAGGTGCTGTACACTTCTGCATTGTAAAGTATGAACGTATAAAATTCTTAGTGATAGCACTCAAAGACAGCATCGAGATCTATGCATGGGCTCCTAAACCATATCATAAATTTATGGCTTTTAAGGTATAGTATTGTTGCAGTGTGTATTTATTTTTATATTTTGATAATTCTGTACAATTTTTCTTTAGTCATTTGGAGACCTTGTTCATCGACCCCTACTAGTAGATTTGACAATTGAAGAAGGGGCACGACTTAAGGTGATTTATGGTTCAGCTGATGGATTCCATGCTGTAGATCTTGACTCAGCCTCTGTGTATGATGTATATTTACCTAAACATGTAAGTGATTTTCTTGAATGTTATAAACCAGATCTTAATTAATATTTTTATTGTTACAATTACTAGACTCAAGGAGCTATTGCGCCACATTGTATTGTTGTGTTACCAAACTCTAATGGGTTACAATTGCTGTTATGTTTTGACAACGAGGGTGTCTATGTAAATACTTACGGAAAGGTACCTATTTATTATTTATTGTATTTGTTGGTTTTTAGTTTGTTTTTCTTTTTTTAACTTTGGAAATTTATAGACGTCAAAGAATATATTATTACAATGGGGTGAGATGCCTACATCGGTTGCATATATTGGCACTGGCCAAATAATGGGTTGGGGCAACAAAGCAATCGAAATACGAAGTGTAGAAACTGGTCATTTGGATGGTGTATTCATGCACAAAAAAGCACAGAGGTTGAAGTTTCTTTGTGAACGAAATGATAAGGTATTTGTCAGTTGTTACAGTAATTACTGTTATTTATTAATTTTATTTTGTTCATAATTGTTTATTTTTTTTTGGTGTGTAGCATGAACAAAATTTAAGATGATTCTATAAAATTATCCAAACCAATAATTAAAAAACTTTTTTCAGGTTTTCTTTTCGTCAGCTAAAGGTGGGTCATGTTGTCAGATATATTTCATGACACTCAACAAACCTGGCATGGCCAATTGGTAAATCAATTATATTCAGAGTAACTTAAATTTGTAATTAATGATAAAACATAATGATTAACATTAATGGCCGATAAGTATATTTAAACGGACCAAACTATCTGGAGACCATCTATGATGTGACAGCTTACAATTTATTACCAAGTTATATTATGTATACAAATTTATATCTATATATAATTTAATTATATTATAATATGTTTATACATATAATAATATTATTGCTTCAAAACAAAAAGACTTGATTACCAAGTGTGGTAAATATATAGAAAAATATTAATCCTCGACACTAATGTATTTTTAATAATTTTCATGTAGTTTTTTACCTTTTATTAATGTGCTTATGCACTATAAGATTTATTATTATTATTTTTTTTTTATCAAAACACTAGAGGCCATTTTACACATTTAATATTGTTTCCTATGATGCCCAGTGTTCCCAAATGGGTTTGAGCTGTGAAACAGAAATCTATGAACAAATCTATGATAATATATAATACAATTGTCACTTAGAAAACATTAATATGTATATTCTTTGTGTTTTGAAAGCTCACATTTATTATTTTATGTTAACTGATAAATTATAATTATTCAATATAAATATATAATTATTTTATACTTTAAATTATTTATTTTAATTTGTTATTAGTTTAAATTGCAAATAAACAATATTATTAGTCCATAATTTTGATATTTTTAAAATCAATTACATTGTTCTTAAATCCAAATTATAGGACTGAACAATATTACTTGTACATTTATATGTTTAGTATTATTATTATTATTATTTTTTTTTACTGAAAAATAATATTAGTAATTTTTCTATGGATTGTTTTAGGATATTAGTATTTTATATTTTGTTGTACGAAAACAAAACAAATTGCTAATTAAACTAGACAAAATTGTGGTGCTTCATTCTGATTTGCGAAAAAAAAGCAAAACAAATCTTTTGTTGTACTATTTATCATTTTTCTTCATCTACTTATGTGTCTACATTTTTGTATTGAATTATACGTGTTTTAGATACATATTTATAAATATTTTTTTTTGCATAAAAAAGTAATAACCTTATTCCTGTACAATAATACATTAATTCATGTATATTATTAATATAAACCACAACAAAAAATGTTATTGTATTGTGGGTGGCTAAATTGAAAATTTGAAAGGAAAAAATGGAAACAATTGCAACATTTTGTATTAATAGTATTAATTAAGAACAATTTTCATGTTTCGATTAAAGAAATATTCATATTTTTATGAATACATTTTATTGGCTCGAAATCTTGCCTGTTGTTCATTAAAACTGGTCATTTTTTCTGAGTGTACACATTTGTAAATTACGCACCATTTGACACTACCACCCACTGATTGGTATCTATTATTTAAATGTTTATATTACAGACATATTACTTTTATTTTAAAATGAGTATGACTGATAATAATAAACCGCGCTAAACATAGTTCAATACTCACCGTCCATTATTATGATATCATACAAATAGAGTGAGGGGCAATTTCTCCCCCTGGTCGGCAAAAAAATGTGTCGTATAACCACAAGATAAGATATTTGATTAACAATTAATATTGTAGAGTTTATAGAGGTTTAAAAAATGCATAGATTAAATACAATTATGTACCATAATAATTTTTCGCCGTTTTCGAAAATCAACAACTTTAGTTGTGTATCTGTTAGTGACATATTTAAAACTATTGGATAAATAATAATTTTCTAGCAAAGGTATTTAATTTTTCCCGGATTTAATTAGGATATAGCTTAAGTTGCGAGCTCCGAATGTGATCGGGTCGTGGTTGGTCATTTCAGTAAACATCCGAGTATGTCTCATTTTTCCCGACACGAATTAACGGCTATAGGCTGCTCGTCTGCAGGTAAATCACTATGACACTATCAGTTGTAAATTTGACGACCCCTAAATGGTAACATCTCGTATTAAACTGTTGTAACTCCCCTGAGAGCGCCCTAAACCTCGAATTAAGCAGAAGCCAGGACAGTCAACGGATACCCCATAGGTATATTTAGATTTTGAGTTCTCGCATACCATTCAACGTCATACATTTCAATATTCAACGTATGTGAGCTGTTGCCAAATGTTTCCTTCGTAATATTTTATCTTATTAGTTATTAGTTAAATTACTTTCTTTACAAAATGGCTGCAATCTACTGCTCATCGAAATCGGGTAAAAAATAAAGGCTGATCAATTTATAATAAAAAAAAACTGGAAAATGTTGGCTTCTCTAAAATAAAATACCTTAAAGAATTGTTTAATTATTTTTTAAAGTTTTTTTGGAAATCACGACGAATTTTGCTGTTGATGAGGAGGGCGATGGCCGAGCGTGGATTAAATTCACGCGCTTCCACCGATTCCGGGTCAGTACTTTTTGATAGACATTTTCCATGGTTTGATAAGTCACATTATAGCTATAAACGTGAAAATCCGGAAGTTTCCGAAAACCCGTAATTAGATAACCCTCACACTTTGTGTGTACAATTGTAGTGAAAAAAAGGCCACGCCATAACTATATTTTAGAGGCGATTCGTGTGCGCTCGCCAATTTAAACGTAGCAATCTTTCTAATGACCACATGTTCAGGTTTCGTGGGTTACAATATACTGATAGTAATGATATTTCTAATAATAAATAATTTAAGAAAAAATACTTTTTTATTCCATTATCATGATTAATTATTCTGTGGCATTTACAAGATTGCCGTGTTGTAAGTTTGTTCATTTTAAGTTCAAACGATATTTATATTATACGAGTACATAGATAAATCCTATGACAAATCATTTTTTATTAATGACAGTGCACTTTTGGCCCACTCGTATTTTACATTTTTCCGTATCTTTGCGATTCATATAGATTCCGAAAACGATTTTGCCTTGCCACTTGTGTTGGGACAATATGGACATTGGTTTATAAATATTCTCCGATGTATCCTGATCGATATTTACCATTTTGCATCTTTCACAAGCCGAATCGAACTGTAGAAAAATATGACAATTATGAATTATGATACCACAATGCGAGTAAAAAGAAATATATAATATTTTAATGATTATTATTATTGTCTGTCGTACTTGCAATTTGACTCCTCCAATGTCCAACTGGTCCCAAGTTAATTCGGCGTGGGCTGGTAGATTGTTGCCAGAAATCAAAAAGTTACCTCGGAATCGAAGTAACAGACTATCTTCATCCTAATAATGTGATGTATTATTATGGTCGTTAGCAATAGTACAAATTTAAAATGTTACAATATATCTTAGGTACCTAGGTACATAATATTATTAATAAAATGTATTTTATAAATTTACTATTTCCGCTATCGAGTTTGCCATTTCTTGCTGTAACCATTTGAGCGTTGGTTGCGTGGACAATAGATATTGACATAGGTTATTACCTATTACCTTTGGATCTAACCTTCCTAAAGTTCATAAAATTAAAATTAATTGTAGGTACGTAGTAATCAGTAACAATGTCTTATTATCTATTATTATTATTATTATTATTATTTCCTATACGGTTTTTTTAGTGTTCCATCAAATGATGTATAGATTATGCTGTAGTTTTTGGGAAAACTATTGTGTGTCTAATCAGGAGTGGTTCCAGGGAAAGGGGTCAATGTTCCATGCCACGAATCCAAAACATTTTTATTAGGCCCTTTAATTAATTAAAAAAAATTAACATTTGCTTAAATTAAGTTTTAAATTTTTTTTCGGACTTAAATTGTATAAAATTAGGTCTACTTGAGATCAGTATCAGTCAATCCACATTTTAAGATTTTTGATTTTAATTCCGAATAATCAATATTTGAAAATTCCTAAACTTTACAATATTCAATCCAAAAAAAAAAAACTGAAAACCTAAAAAATTGGGAAAAGTGGACCGACTGATTTCAAGTAGACATAATAACGAATTTCAAAAGTATCAACGCAATACTATAGGTCCGTCAATAGAATGGACAATGTTTTGGCTAAAATAATTTATCGCCACCAATCCCCTTAATAATTTACTTAATGATTAGGTAAGTCAATTTTCAATGCTTTCATATTGTTCGACTTGGAAATCGAGTTGATGTATTAGTTATTACCATAATGTTTCGGAGACACATTGCGGCCGGTGCACCAAACAAGTCTTAACCCTGGCCGATCGAGGTTCCAACTGAGCCATTCGGCCACTTCGTCTCCACAGTCGATTCCTTCCAAAGATCCACCCCAACAAATTTTTCCCGTTCTCTTGGTCGCATCGAGTTTCGTATCCAATGGAACTTCCATCGGAACTTCGTCTTTGTTTTCTGAATAGAAATGGAAACATTTTTTTTTCAAATCAAATAGCGATAGACAATAATATTATTTCGGTACTAATAAATGGTCCAATTTAAGTTATAATTCTTTCATCAATAAACATTGTGAGTCATTTTTACACGCTTGGCTCTGATTAGAGGTTTTTTGAAATTTGGTTACGATTGTGAAGAGGGCCTGATTAACCAATAGGCTGAGTAGACTACAGCCTTGGTTAAATTGGGGGCGCCCCACCCTCTACGTAGGTACTTGGAAAATTTGTAGTGGCGCCAAATCAACCCTAGCCTACTGATGACCAACTCCTTAATCAGACCCTGATTGTGAATGTAGATATTTCAAATTACAATATTGTCAATAACTGTGATGTCATAATATTAAATTGTAGTCACGTTGCATATACCTAAAGGTATTTTAAGGGGGCATTCCATTATACGCCACCGTGTCCGGTCTAGACCGTGCAGTTGCCCTCGTCAAAATCATGTCCGCTGTTATAATAGGTTGCTTGAAAAATTAGTGGTTAAATATTTTCAACCATTTAGTATAAAATTATTAAGGCAACTTATTTACCTTTCCATTAGGACAGGGACCCCGGCACTGCTGCATTTACAAGTTTACCTTCTCTAATATTATTTATGGGTAAGTGTAATAATACGATATGTCAGCTTTATTAGGTTCTATTCATTAATAAGATATTATATTAAATTTTTAATATTACTTTTATCAGGATGCTGTAACATCACATGGGTTTGTTCGTTAAAAGAAAAAAAACGTCAGAATACAAATAACAACTGCGATTCCGCTCTGTATCGTCGATGTTAAGTATCATTAAATTATTTTTTACGTATGCTCACACGGACTACGTCTGTGTCAATGTCTTACCTGCATATACCAGAGTCATGGTTCCTCTTTGCAAATCGATATACGGCTTCACCAGACAGAGTTTTGGCTCTTCCATTTGCGTCATACACATTCCCGCCTCACTGACCACAGCCCAGCTTCGGTCGTATTGAAACCCGTATGGTTCCAATAGCCATTCCTTCGTTTCGTATGCTCCGCAAGATTTGATCGGATAAACGAAAATCCTTGACACGTGTAGATCCATCGTATTGTACCTGCACAGTTTGATGAAAACAAAATCCAATTGATGTATACAATATACAGGTATATTTGACCCAAGTAGATAAGTGGTGATACGAAAGACGTCCATTTAAGTATTGCAGTTTTTGAGGAAGAGGAGAATAATCGGCCATCGTCTTTAAGATTTAACATTTTAAGAGTTTTAAACTGTAAGAATTATTTAGAAAACGTTTACTCCTTATATTTTTTATAAAAGATGTATAGGATAACCAGGAAACGATGTTTTGGGAATTTAGGCGATGGGTCAATTTTTTTATTATTTTATAACAAAATATGTCTGTTCTCAAACAGGCAGTGGCGTTCCCAGGAGGTGATTATGGTTGTTCAACCCCCCTCCAAATTGACTTTTTAAATTTTTTAACCTTAATAAAATAAAGAAAATATATTATACTTAAAAAGATTAAAACCACCCTCAAAACAAAAGTCCTGGTCACGCTCCTGCAAGCAGTGTTCGAATTTATTCCAATTAATTAATAATAGCTCATTACTCGTCGACTGTGTTCTGTTGCCTGTCGACGGGTTTGACCGGATTGCTCTACCAAAATTGTTCAAAAAGCGTATTGTAAAGTGTATCAACGTCCGATTCGTTCGACTGGTAGATATACTGTGACTACTGGCTACGTTGTTTATCTGCTAACGATAATGATTTGAATATTGTGTGATATATGTTTTATGAAAACAACAATTAACACAAAACACAATTATTGTAAATAGATATCATACATAATACCTAAAGAATTGTCTCTCCATCCCTGGGAATAGGTGGGCCTTGGTTATTTTTTAAAGTATTTGTTGTATTATCAATTAACTATTACATGCAAACGAAAATTAATCTTTAAATTAAAGTAAAAATGTATATAACTGGGCTGTAAAAAAAAATAATGAATTGATTAATAGGTACATGGGTTGAAGAGTGTGTGCCGTATCAAGTGTCGTATTAAAAAATGAATTTCCTCCTCCCCATCCCACTTATCGAGTTTCAGTTTCGCCATCTTGAATTAATTATAAAAATAAATATTATTGAAATACGATATTAAAATACATTATCAGACATTATAATATATTTTGATAAACACATATTATTATTTTATTAATTTCATTATAACCTCCAATAGGTATTTAAGACTAATAATGTCTTTAGATACCTAGGTACTTAATGTCGATTTAATCCTTAAATATTGCATATTTCAACCATGTCAATATAATTACCTACTTACTAATAAGAACATTATAATCAACAGTCAACACTTCACTGTCAACATATCTAAGTCTAAGTATATGCTAAATTGTTATTCATAATATAGGTACTATTGATTATGAAGTAAAAATCTACTAACCTCGTTACACTCATTTACACTTTTAATATTTCATATTTGTGACATAAATGATAAATGTAATAATATACATCGGGAAATTATTAAAAATATTATTTTCGGCTTCACCTATAGTTTTTTGTGTATTTTTGTTAAATTGCTTTTCCATTACCTAATATAACAAAACGCTTATGTTTTTTATTCAAAGATTTAGTTAAAGCACATAATTTATATTACCAATGTATTATTGTCCACAATATATTTTATTGTGTGCCTTGGTGAGGCCATAATAGGGGACGCAAGGTATGCATTGCATTCTTTGGCCAGGTTTTATACTTAAATGGAGGGGGGGGAGGGCATCATCAAAAGAAAATAAACCTATTTAAGTTAGATATGTTTAAATATTCAATACAAATGCTGTATTAAATATTAATAATGTTTTTAGTGCAAAGCTTAAAAAATAATAAATAAATAATAATTTGATGTATTTGTATATGGCCTCATAGGTATACTAATATCATATTCATATTTGATTTTTGGTGTATGGGATCAATGGCTCAAATCAAAAACGCCTATAGCAAGTGAGGTGAAAAGTGAAGCCCCAGTGGCGTTTTTTTCGGATTGGGCCATATACTACTCGTACCTACTATAAGCGTTACTGAGAAAACGCTGCTCACTTTTCACTTCGCGTACTATAGTTCTCAGCACGATTTAAGATATGCAGGTTGCCCATCGACTTATGCCGAAATGATTAAAGTTTGAAGATGAGATGAGACTCACAGCTGTGGAAAAAGACGCTGTCGCTCTCTATTATCACGATTTAAATCACGAACTAATTATCACACTTAATAATTTGAATTTATGTCATAGATCCTAAAAAATCCTTAGAAATCCTAAAAAAAAATTTGAAAAGAAAAATAAATATTTTGAAAAAAAGAAAACAACAATGTCTTGGCTGCGATAATTAGTCAAATTTAATATTTAATGTATCTAATTTTATGTTAACATGTTAACTATCATGTAGATATTTAAATCAATGTTTTGTGGTTTTTAAGCTATTTGGTTGGATTTTTGTTTTATATGACTTACGCTATGTTTATCATTAAATTTCAGCAAGGCATGCATTTAAAATGATCTCTACATTTTATTTTGTTTGAGCAAAATATAAAATATTAAGATAAGCTCATAACCTGTTCAATAAAATAAAACAACAGACGCATTGTTTGAAATTAATAAATAACAATACTTGTTGTTTGATAAAATCTTAATTTTACTGAGGTAAAAAGACCATTTTAAAATTATCGATCTTGTTAGATCCTCAACTCTTAAGTGGATGTCACACCCGCATGTGTCTCCATATCTCACAAACGTACGATATAGTAAATGTTCGTTTACTAGTTTCAATAGTATGCTGTTAGTTTTGACATTGGAGTAATTTGACCATTGAAACTAGTCAACGAAAATTTGTCATGTCGTATATTGTGATGTGTAAGATGAAACAACATCTGGGTACGACGTCCTCCTGGCTCTTCACTATAGACATACGTGTTTTGTACGTAATATAATGTGACTTAAAATGTTTAAACTTCAATAAATTTCACTGATAGTGAGCTAGTCTTGATTTACCTGATCTGTACCAAAAAAAAATATGAAAATGCACAAATGTTTGATTCTAATCATACTATTAGGCATTAGCCAAAAATATCAATTTTTGACTGAAGACATCTGTACCAAACACTAAAGTTACAGTATACAATTAAATTTTACTATTATTACCATACCAATTACGTATATACATAATTTTCTAATTACATGACTGTAATCACTTCCAGTGTTCCTATAAATGGGGAACATTTGAACAATGCAAATAAACTAGGTAGTCATTAAATAGGTTCATACTTTTTTTGGATTTATTTAATACTCGGGTTAATTTCTGGCTAAAATAATTTTAATGTGCAGGAGAGTAAGTGCTGATAAAACACTTGATTTTGCAAAAATATGGGCATTTTATTTCTCGTACCTACCTAATATCTGCTGTTTTTTAAATGTAAGTATGTATACTATTCAAATCAGTAATCACAAGATATTACATAACAAAAACAAGTGCAGTTATAAAGGCTGGTTCCTTATTGGTCATGTAGAAGTAATGGCGTAAATAAAACTTTTACATAATTTTATTATTTGTATTATATTAGTACCAACGGTAACATTTTTCGCATCAGGCCCGCACAAAACCTAGTTGCGGTACTGATTATTGAACTTGCTCCCTCCTCGAACGAATATTAAATTACTAATTTTAAATTAGTAACACTACAGTTTATTTTGCGGTTTATTGACTTAAAGCAGGTAATTTTCATGTCGTAGACATGACGTTTTAATTAAAATAAACTTTTACGTTTACAACTTACTTGTTATATGATGTTACAGAGAAGTACCTATAGTTTTATAGATTCATGAAAATCAAATAACTTCTTATAAATTTATTTTAAACTCAGAGCATACCTACCTACTTATACAAATATACAATTATATTTAATTCTAATTGTTTAATTCTAATGGTTTCGTTCACGATGATTAAAATAATAAACGAATTTTCAATCAATAAAAACCTACGCTTTTACATTCAGAAATTGAAACATTTAGTAATCACCAAAAACAACAAAACAATTTTAATTCAAGTAACAATATTTTTTTCGGATATAAATTTAGTAAACGTGTGCCCATCTTACCAATTCTGCAATGTATAGACGTTTGAACTGTAGTATTTTGCATCGAACGTGTAATATTGTTTACTACCGATTTCAAACTACTCAAGGTTTTATATCGAAACACTGCGCTATTATTCTGATCTGGAAATAATAAGTGGGATTGAAGCAATTGAAAAATATTCGCGTATACAGAGAGATCCTTTTAATTTACACAGTAATAATTGTATTGATTTAAATTCTATAGGGTAGAATTTAGAACAAACCGAACTAAGATAATTTCGTACTTTGATTTTTAATATTTAACTAAATTATAAATTATAATTGTGATATTGTTAAATAATAAATAAAAAATAAAATATAGTTAATTAAATATTTGAATATAGGCCCCTGGTGTATAAATATATCATAATATACGGCTTAGAAAATTCAAATCTTAATAATACAAATACATGTTACTGAAATACAGTGTAAACAACATTTTTTTCTAAACATTATATTTTTATTAACAGTTAAATTACTGTTGTTAACATTTGGTATTATTTGGCGGAGGATGTACAACAAGTGTGCAACAAGTCTTACCCAGATTTAAAATAGGTACCTACTTGTATTTACTGTAAAATGTATGTTCAGAACTGAGGTAAATTATAAAATATTACCAATCGTATTAGGGTAGAAAAATATATTCCCATAAAATACAGGGAATATAGGAAAAAAAGTCAAGGAAAAATCCAATTTATTTATTTAAAAAAAAAAATATGTATGTTAGGTTTTGTTAATTATATTATTAACTTTACAATAATAGCAATAGTATTCTATAGAAGGTAATGAATGTATTGATTTTACAATGTGTATTTAATATTCTAAGCATTCAAGTATTTGGGTCTTGATAACCAAAATGAGATTAGAAATCGCTGCACATGAAACTAAGTTGGCACAGCAGTCTGGTTTATTAAGCAATAAAAGAAAATTACCACATTATAAAGAAAACCAAAAATATTGAAAAATCTCTGTTTGGAAGGAAATGTTTGAAATCAAAGAAGAAGACAGTACAACATTACCAGAATGTTTAACTGCAGTAGTACACACAATACGTTTTTATTGATCTGTTTTTGATTTATTTTATTCTTCTAAAATTGACATTTGTTTTTTACATTTTAATTTCATTGCAGTAGCACCATACGTTACGTATATCGTTTATTATTTTTGTGTATCATATATTACTTGGTATTACTAATTACTGCACTATATCAACGAAAAATGTTTTAATACGTTGTACAATGTTGTAAAGATATCTTTAAACGTGGTGTTGTTATCATAACTTATAATAAATAACAACAAAACCTGTGTATAAAAAATTAAACATTAAATATTTGAATAACTTAATATTATAACCGACTGTGTTCAAAATTAAAAATAACAATATAACATATTAATTTAATTTGTTTATATGTATATTTATTTTAATGTGACTTTTTTCCGTGGATTATTTCTCGACAAGGATTTACTCATTGCGATAATATCTTCTGAGACAATAAATGTATCTTAAATCTGTTCTTTTATTAGATTTACAGAGACAATTACTACCTATATTTAATTTTTTAATTTAATTACATTTTTTGTTAAGAAAGTTAAAAAATGTGTTCTTGTTTAAAGCTTATTGGTAAAACGACAAAAAACCGGTTTTTGTCCTGATGGCGAGCCCTCCTTTACGGTACATCTTTTAACACATCTGTGGTTGAAAGCCAAAAGCTGATATATGAACAAATTTAATTTTTAGGTTTTACCATAGACCTTATACTAATAATAGACAGGATGTGGTTGTAGTTCCGGAGTCCACATTTGAGGGCGCTGATCAAGGTGGTACATTGTTCATTACACATGTGCACTAGATGATAGAAAAAACTGTATATTATATACCGAGTGATCCACCAAGTATGCTCACCCAATTTTTTCTTCAATAATGCAGTTATTCAAAATCTGATTTTTAAATTTTTAAATATACTTTAAGGCCATATTTTCAAACTCTTGAGATTTTTTGTACTACTTAAGGGTGTTCTGAAGATAATTTAATGATTTTTTTTAATCAAAACACTAGAAGCCATTTTACAGATTTAATATTGTTTCCTATGATGCCCAATGGGTTTGAGCTATGAAACAGAAATTTATGAACAAATCTATAATTAAATATAATACAATAGTCACTATAATATTATTTAGGTATTTAAGACTAGCGTAGCGTGTATAATAATATGTAATATGATAGTATAGTACCTATTCAAAATAGGTGTTATTATTTATAATATTACCTATAATAACTATTTACATTTCCATTTATTTGACATTTCGACCCTTCGAATATAAAAAAAGATTGTAAATATTTTTACAAAATGGGTGCAATTTTTTATCGCAATCTGATAAAAAATATAGGGTGATCAATTTTTATAAAAAAAAACTAGGAAAATGTGGATTCTCTAAAAACAAGGGCGATGGTCGAGCGTGGATTAAGTTCATGCGCCTCCTGCACCGATTCTAGGTCAGTACTTTTTGATTGACATTTTTCATGGTTTGACGAGTCACATAATAAAAACAGAAGTTTCTGACAGCCCATTCCTGTCACCTAACCACCAATACCACGACTTAATGTGACGGTAACCTGTATTTGCTCGACTACTTTATCAAGGTTTTATTTTGATTTTACAAACCTAAATAATAATAAAAAATTTACACTTTAATATAATTTGGGTATGCTGTCGACATATGGGAGGCAGTTTAATTACCCCTACAGTTTGGGTGTAAAATTGAAGTGAAAAAAAAGGCCACACTGTATCTAGATTTTGGAGGCAATTTGTGTGGGCCCATGCATTTGAGCATAGCAAGGTTAGGTTATGATTGATTATTTTATTCTGTGGCATTTACAAGATTGCCGTGTTGTAAGTTTGTTAATTTTAAGTTCAAACGATAATATTATATTGTATTATATTTAGGTATATTCTTTGACAAATCATTTTTTATTAATGACAGTGCATTTTTGGCCCACTCGTATTTTACATTTTTCCGTATCTTCGCGATTCATATAGATTCCGAAAACAATTTTGCCTTGCCACTTGTGTTGAGACAATATGGACATTGGCTTATAAATGTTCTCCGATGTATCCTGATCGATATTCACCATTTTGCACCTTTCGCAAGCCGAAGCGGCCTGTGAAAAAATGTGACAATTATGATATCACAATTCGAGTAAAAAGAAATACACAAAATATATAATAGATATTATAATAATAATTATGGTCTGTCGTACTTGAAATTTGACTCCTCCAATGTCCAACTGGTCCCAAGTTAATTCGGCGTGGGCTGGTAGATTGTTGCCAGAAATCAAAAAATTACCTCGGAATCGAAGTAACAGACTATCTTCATCCTAATAATGTGATGTATTATTATGGTCGTTAGCAATAGTACAAATTTTACAATATATTTTAGGTAGTATTATATGAATATATTTTTTAATATTATTAATAAAATGGATTTTTTATATTTACTATTTCCGCTATCGAGTTTGCCATTTCTTGCTGTAACCACTTGAGCGTTGGTTGCGTGGACAATAGATATTGACATTCGTTAGCACCCACTACCTTTGGATCTAACTTTCCTAAGGTCCATAAAATTAAAATTAATAGTTGTAATCAGTCCAATGCCTGATTATCTATTATTATTATTATTATTATTTCTTTACTATTGTTTAATGTTTCTTCAAAGGATTTATAGCTTAACTATACTCCTCAAGCTGGAGTTTTTAAAATAAATATTGTCTGTATAAATCAGGAGTGGATCTAGAGTGCGGGGTCAATGTGCCATACCATGAATTCAAAAAATTAATATTAGGTCCTTTAGTTAAAAAAAATATAACTAAAAATTTCCATATCCATAAATTACGTTTTAAATTTGTTTCACACATGAGGAAAGGACTTAAATTGTTTATATTATGTCTATTTGAGATCAGTCAGTCCACATATTAAGATTTTTGATTTTAATTCCAAATAATCAATATTTGAAAATTCCTAAACTTTACAATATTCAATCCAAAAAAAAAAACTGAAAACCTAAAAAATTGGGAAAAGTTTACCGAATGATTTTAAGTAGGTAGAAATAATAACGAATTTTAAAAGTATCATCACATTACTAGGTCGATCAGTAGAATGGAAGATGTTTTGGCTAAAATAATTAATCGCCACCAATGACTGATCACTTTAATAATTTACTTTCATTATTTATTTTATATTATTCGGTAATAGGCGTAGGTTTGTGTATGTTTGTTATAAACAATAGAATATATTGACTGTATAATAGGGCGAGTCAACAAGCATGCTCACCCCCATTTTTTAATTTAAAGATGAATTTATTCAAATTCACTCGAAGCATTATTTTCAATTTCTTGAATTTTTTTTCACTATTCTCAAGAAGTAGACTTTTGTGAAACAAACTTCTGTTGTTCAAAGCGGGATGAACATGCTTATAATATATATGGTGAATCACCCTGTACCATATAGATGTAACCTAACTAAAATGTAATGAAATGGAACGAGCACGTTTCCGTGTAATGATTAGGTAAGTCAATTTTCAATGCTTTCATTTTGTTCGACTTGGAAATCGAGTTGATGTATTAGTTATTACCATACTGTTTTGGAGACGCATTGCGGCCGGTGCACCAAACAAGTCTTAACCCTGGCCGATCGAGGTTCCAACTGAGCCATTCGGCCACTTCGTCTCCACAGTCGATTCCTTCC